>NC_060239.1:33056505-33359541 GCF_021155785.1 Neodiprion fabricii | reverse complement strand
GCCCGTGACTTCCATCCTCCGCCTCCTCCTTCGTCCCTTACGCTTCTTGCCTTTTAGCCGGCTCTCTTGCCCTGCGGTTCTCTCTTTCTCCGGTTCCTCTACCTCGGTCTAGAGGTAGGAAGAAGGTAGGAAGGTGGAAAGGTGGGAAGGTAGGCAGGCAGTCAGGCGGTGCTCGGTATCTACCCGCGTCCATCAGCTGCGCCTTCTTGCTGGATGGATCTCTTGCGCAACGTGTTCCGTCTCTTGTCTTCTCTCCTATCTCTCTCCCTCTCCCTCTCACTCTTCTCTTCTCTGCTCGTCGTCTTCGTTCTGCTACAATTGTTATTGTCTTTGCGTACGTACACTTTTCGGATGAATTTCGTCGCGTTTTGATAGTACACGATGCCGCGGTGCCGCGGTGCTGCCCGCCTGACCTCCTCCAACCTCTTCGTGCGAAAAATTCTTTCCCTTTGTCCCTTTGTTCCTTACGCCTTACGCCTTACGCCTTGGTAATCACCGTTTCATCGTCTTTATCCACTACCGAAATTTTATTTACGGTCTGTGAACATACCCGGCGTTATGTTATTACGTACATCCCTGTACACTGCGGTGTGCAGCGTAATGCCCGCGGTATAATGATAATGAGAATGAGAAAAAAAACAAAAAGGGACTTGTTTAATGTTTTACGACGAAGAGCGGAAAAAGAATACACCACCTGCGTGCATATAATTATTATTATGCGTTTCTTGGAATACCTACAATTTTGCTCACTTTATGCGTCGAGATAAGTCAGATCGGATAATTACGGTTGTAAAAGTGCGCGAAGAGTCTTCAACGTGTTCGATCTTCGCTGTTGAGGGATTGCAATTATATATCGCGGATAAACGGTCGTTTTAATCGATTATTTTTTTACACTTATATATTTTCTTGATTTTTTTTTCTCTCGGCACATAGCGGGTATATGATTTTTTTTTCGCCGTGCCGGAGAAACTTGGGAATATGGGGCGCAATGACGAATAACGAAAAGTGAGGAATGCCGTGTTCGCCAGACGTTAAAATTAACGATGATCCACAACTCGAGCTCTCGAGCCTTCCGTACCTGTAACATAATCGTAACAATCGTGATTGCCTCAGGTCGTGTGGATGTGAATATGCCTATAAGTGTATTTACATTTGCATAATAATCTGCGCGAATGATTAAATTCCTTCGTAACATTGTGAGAAAACGTATAGATGTATAAATATTAATAAGCGAGCCGAGGAGAAGCGTTTTCGGAGAACAAAAAAGATTCGTGCATTACGGGCGGAAGTTATTAATAAAAGTTTCGTTTTATCATTATTGTTTCAAGTTTTTTGCAATATTCTTACATACGTCGAAAGTCTGTAACACATTTGTACAACCGTAACCAGCTGGAAGCATAGCTGGTGAAAAAAAAAACAACTCCCTTTGAAAGAGTACGCGCGACGAAGCTGTATACGCAAAGTGAAGGAAAATAACGTTAATGTTTCACTAGCAACAATACGCTGCGCGACCTCTTTCGAAACAAACAACTTATTAACATAAAGAGAGAAAAGCGCATGTGTGTAGCGTTGAATCGACAACGCTATGCCCCCCACCTCCATTCCGTTGTATGTTATATACATGTGTGGATATAAGTTTTCTCGAAAGTAGAACGAGTTCTTTAAACAAGCCCACGCGACTCGATCGGGCGCATGGGGCCCAACTCAGCGGATCTCTCAACGTGTTACATTTTTTGTTTTTTTTTCTATTCCGTATTATATACTGCACGTTTTTTACCCGGCCATATGTTCCGATTAAATGATTTTTGTACATAAATATGCGAATGTACTGAAGTTTTCCAGAGCTTGAAACTTTTCGACTGTACCAACGACTGTTTCGTGAGTCAACTTTGAATATGCTGAAGAAAATGGAAGTTCGTTCACCTCAAGTGCAATGATTTTTTAAGAAACTCGTTGTTTACACCATCTACAACTCGAATGGGTACCTCTTCGGGGGTTTGCGCATGTTTGTGCTCAAGCTTCTCTTAAATTCGCAACCCCGTGTACGGTGACGCATATCCAGCCCCCTAAAACCGGCGAACTCGTTTCCTCTCTTCAATTAACGAGACCGAACCGCGAAACTCCTTGAAACAAACTCCCGCCCCTGCAGTAGCGACAGATATTCGTCACCCGCGATGATTCGTAAGCCACGGGGATATACACGCATAAGGGCTCGCCATTCGTCACGCGCCGCGATGCACGCGTCAGGGGGAAACGCTGACGCAACGTCGGGTGCTGCCTGCAAGTGCGTGTCGTTTAAGGCTTAGGTGTAACGCGTTACACACTCGGGGGTATCGACGTCGCAGGTGTGGGTGCGGTGTGGATTTTCTTCCGTCACGCGATCCCGTAATCGTTAACCTTTTCCGGATTATAAGATCCAGGCCTACCCAACAGTGCCATAAACTCTGACGGATGTTTGACAGGCGAGATAACCAGAATCGGATGATAATGGCAGATATTATACCCCCTATACGAGTATACCTGTACCTTTGCTGGAAAACCTCAGAGTCCATGTGATTCTCGTCTTCCAAGTATGAGCATATTGTACCTAAACTCTTCAGGGAACGACAGATTTGAAGAAAATTGTCAGCTGCTCTGAAAAGGAAGTGTGGTATAACAGTCGACATCGTTTTATTCGAAAATGATTAAACCTACGGATGGGTACACAATTCGGTCTCGTGCAACACTGTCAATGGTCCGAGATACTAACCTAGATAACAACACGACATGAGACTACTTTTTGTCAAGGCTAGCAGCTCATTAATCACTCAGATTGTCTTTATCTTATACGCTTTCGCTTCTTCCAGGCTGAACTTGACACCCGAAAACGTGAAATTATTCCAACTTCTGTATCAAAAACTAGCAAAAATGTAGATTAGATCGCCCTCAGCATCGATGGCCGGAAGTTGTAGATTGAATTTCGAATCGATGAGAACGACCGAATGACTGGAATTATGAAAGTTTATTTTCAACTGTGGATCAAATTCTAATATTAAAAAAGAAAATTGGAGCATGAATGACCATTTAGCGCACGTACGGCGCTCCTGAGTCTCTGGCAGCTGGCCTATCATGCGGCAATGCAAAGTACATAAACGAACCGACCAACGAAGCGAGCGAGCGACCGATATACGGGACGATAACCGCGGGGAGGACCACCGCTGTACGCTTCGATGCTTTGTAAATAGGGACGTCAATAGTTCGATAAAGTAGGTATGGTATATATACACGCGTGTATGTGCGTGTATACATGTATACATATATCGTCGAGGCTTGGAAGTGGGCATAGACGCGATATCTGCTATTATCATTGCTCACTAAACTGAACCCGGCGAACCAATCGGAAGGAACGAGACAATATCGTTTGATCGATCCGACCGATCCCCGTCGCTCTATGCTGCATGCGTATCTTTTTTTTTCTCTTTCTTCCTTCCTTTTTCGCGCCATTTTCATTCCCATTCAACTGACCGACGACGAAAGTCCAGGAAATTAATCCATTCCTCCGACCCAATGGCTCAGCGATCGCGTTACTCACACTGCGTACAGTGCCTGACTGGCACTCGCTTGCGATGTTGGTAGGTATGTACGTACGTGTAGCACGCACGTACACGAGGCAAGCATATGTCACACACGGTTGTACGAGCGGTGCAGGTAATCATATGTAATTGCGTGAATCATGGTGGAGATTACATAGTCGACCCAGATACGAGATTGCACCACATACTTCCGCTTCGTTGGTCCTCCCCTTAGAATTATGTAAGGCACGTACGTACAGCTTCGCCTCGATTCTTTATATATACATATATATATCGAATTAATCGATTGATTATAAAAGTTGGGAGAAGACGTTTTTCGCCTGACGCGGCTTATAAGTATAATGTGTAATACCTACATGTATAACTCGTCTCGGGAAATGGGATATATGTAATTACATGTACCGGTTTGCTGTGGGATTATCCGACCCGAATCTAAATTTTCACGTCTTTCCGGCCACGTAATCGCGTCTTATTTTCTCCAAGTTTACCATCTCGGGTTACACTGACTTTGCCGGTCGCTTTTCACCACCGTTTCCGATTAGTTGTACGCGAAGAGAAAGGATTATTTGAGTCGCGTTTGATTCAACTAAATCCGGCGAACACAATATACTTACTCGATTCAACAAAATACTTTTGTTGGTCTAGCAAAGTTTAGTTGAATCAACTAAACATTTTGTCAGACCGATAGATCTTGAATTGACACAAATAAATATTTACCTCGCTGTCTGTGACCCCACATTTAGTTGATTCAATGACTTTTTTCCCTCGGTGTATACTGTGGATCCTGAAACACGTGGCCAACTAGGGGTCACTGTCTTCATCCAAGTCTTCTACCGTAATAATCGTTTTGCAAAGTTAATTCGCGCAGTCGTTCGCCGTTTGGCTCTAATTAAGGATTGTATCTGCTAGGTACACGCTTTCTTTCTTCGCGCCGCTGTCCGATCGTTTATCTCCGCTTCTGTCAACGGCGGTTTCGCGTTTGCTCCTCACCTCCTCACCCAATCAAGGTAATTGCACGGATTGGTCATACCCTCGATCACCGTACTCCGTTCATGATCAAGATCGACCCGCACGCAACGAAACGAGCCACACGTCCGGGATATACGTAGGTATGCTGCAACAGTCGCAGGGTCGTTATAATGGGTGTAAATCGGAGCCTCCTCAGCTCGCATTGCTACCGAACAACGTTAAACCCGAGCCTCGAGTCCACCGCGTCAAATGCTGCATGCATAATGCACGCGCTCTGGTTACGAGGACTCGAGTCCTGCGCAAGTACGTACGTTCAGGGAACGGGGTTGTACAGTTTCGCGTTTTCAACCGTGGCTCAAAGCCCGAGGAAAACGACGCCGAACGATGGCAATTCGCATTCTAACAATTTCCCGCTGCCGGAACGACGGCGCAAACTGCGAAACTCGTTGGCTTTATCCCTGTATCAGCCGTTACTTGCTGCGCTTAAAACAGGCTTGCTTTCGAAGAAACTCGCGGATATTGGTATCGTTTTACGGACCCTGGAAAGCCCGGCTTTTAGTAAATATACCTAATAGCACTACGGAGGAAGAACCGCTCGGACAGTATGAATTAATTGTTACTTGCTATTTACTCGTTCCGCAGCAAGAAAGTCGAGGGTACGAGCTCGCACGGAAAATCAGGCAGCGCGGGGACTTTGCTGTTTGTATTTTTACGGACATCGTCATCGCGCGTACCTACGTGCGTGATGCGTTATAACGCAGCTCGGTCTTGCCGCTTGCGTCACCGTTGCGTTGCGTCGCGTTGCAATTACAAGCCTCGAACTGTCCCGTTTTTAGACGCATGCTGCAGTCGCACCGACGACGAGCGCAATGCGTTTCAGTGACAGGTCACCGCGTCTCGAAACGTTTCTTATACACCAGTCGGCTACCGCATCGCCTATATACACGTACACGTGTGCGGTTCGGTGTTGAATGACTCTTATTAAACTGCACCACTGGTGTGTAACAGTTGCTTGACCCTTTGACCTCTTGTGTACACAACGGGCTTCCAACTTCCATGTGCAGTATAATATATTTTCATTCCCACTCTTTCCACCGGCCGGTAAAAAAGCGAAGCGTCGATGTGTGCCTGCGCGTGTGCTTCATTTATAGACCGAACGAACGGACGGACGTGACGACGGTCACTGGTACAGTTTTAAAATGCAGGCCGTTAAACCTTACGTTCATCTCTTTTTCTACAGGAGCACGTCAACCTCGTCGGAAGGGACCCGGAGCATGGACCGGTACTAGTATCCGTAAAGGCGGAATCTCTCGCCGGCGAAGAACACTGGAGAGTATTTCTCAGACTGCGAGCCGGTTCTATGCACAAACTCTTACCGGCTTCGGAGATCGGTCCAAACCCATCACCGATCAGAATGGTCAAGGTGAGTCTTATTACTTCGGCACGACTGATAGTATTAATCTTAACAGATGCGGGCGATAAGAAATTAAGACAATGAATTAAGCGGTATATTTGCTATTAATTATACGTATATAGCAGAAGAAAGTAGCCTGAATTGAGAAGAATTGATTGTTTGTAATTGATCCATACTGTATTGCAGGTTAAATGCTTTGATTGTACGTAAATAAGTTTACAGAATTTTATATCGTTTCCTACTACTAATGGACTTTTCATAAGTAACATGACAAATATTTGAGCAATGCGATAAACGAAACAAACATATCGCGACAATTTAACGTTCTATCGTTCGGCTGCCATCGGCGTTATAATATGTGGTAAGGTAGGAGTATAAATCATTCGGTATTCAGTGGACGTATCGGATTGCAATATAATTATTGACAATAGCTTGATCAACTCTGGATCGGCCAGACATAGGTGTACGTGTATCGCACATTCCTAAATTGGTAGCCTTCGCATATACGAATAATCCAGTCAAGATAGGTATTCGCTTTGATGACGCAATTGAATTTCCTACAACTTTTGTCTTTACCATTTTTCGTTAAAATTGAAAATGGCTGAGATATTGAAGAAAATTTCATAAAATTCAAGATGGCGGCGATAGCAAGGGACCGATTTGGTCGACTTTTGGTTTGAGGACCCCAGTGACCCTCCCAACGATTGAATCAAGAAAAAACTAAAACGGAATTAATGCAAAGTGAGGTCGATTTTTTGCCCATCTTGACTGGACTAGAATGTCGGGGGCTTGCTTGGTTCCGCGGTGCGTTTTCGAAACGTAATCGACGTTATATATACGTTCACAACGACGGGCGATGAGTGACGTAAAGATGAAAGAAAATAAGCCGCACTTGCGCGCGAAAAATTGTGCCGAATAGACCAGGTCTGTACACACCGATGACACAGACGAAAACGAGCCGCGCCTCTATCTTGAGCTAGATACGGGCTCGTGAGTCTTTCGAGATCTTTGAAGCCGCGAGGGGCGGATGATAATTCTGCCCATTACGCGCGCCTTATTTGCATTGCCGCGTCCTACGCACCCAGTTCAAACAATCGAAGATCCCTGCCGGACCCGCGTGGGCTGGGATCGGAGCTGAACCGATGCATGCCTCGGTGAATGGCGAGGAAGGATTGTTGCAGGGTCTCTGCTTACGCTTTGCGCTTTGCGTCGAGGTTTACGACCGGCGCCGCCGCCGCGTGCGGCGACTGCTGCTGCATATCTCGCGTACTTCGTTAAATAAAAATTCGCCTGCGGACCTCGCGGCCTGCAGAGTCTGAAATACCGACAACTAATGTAATATGATTATCGATAAAGCTCGCTCTTACGATTCCATTGCTCAATTATTCACACGAGTTTTCACGATTTTTTACACATTGACAATGTAATTCATGCATGAAACAAGTGTTCAGGTCAGATGTATGAAAACGAATCTCTTATAATATACATATCGGGATTTTAATTAACGCGGGTCGTGCTGCTGACTATATCTGCAAATCAATTATTGGCGAATCCAATTTTCTCAACGCGGTTCTCTACCGCGACCGCGTCCCAGATACATCTTACTTGACTGAGATCTTAATTTTGCATTGGCCCTGTCCTACTCGTCGGTTCGCGAGTATTGGAATTGCAGAGGTTGTCGCGTCACGATCTTGAGGTCAATATATTATCAGAACGTCGTTGAAATGCGCGAAGTAAAACTGTCCGTGTTGCGGCGAACGTCGGGCTTATCGGGTGGATCGTAAAAGGCGATCGTCGCCAAAACTTTATTCAATTATTCTACTAACGATCGACGAATGCCGATCGCGTCGGTTCTCCTTGCAATATGCAGGCACTTTATTGTACGAAGCGACATCGCATCTATGCAAGCGGAACGAAAATAGTAGGTGATTGTAATTTTACTTCACAGATGCTGAACGAATCTCTGACCGTGAACACGTTGACACCGGTGATTTGCTCCGGCGCAGGAGCCATGATAGCCAGCTACGACGAGCACGCCTTGGTTTCGAAATTCAAATTCGGAGTTCTCCATCAGCGAGCGGGCCAAACGACCGAGGAGAAGCTCTTCGCTAATCGTCAGATAACCCCGGCCTTCCAGGAATTTCTCGCTCTTCTCGGTCAGAGGATAAATCTGAAGGATCACAAGGGGTGAGTTTGGATAAAGAGTTCCTCTAATTTCTCTCCGGAAGCGTGCTCGCTGCAACGGAGAATCTGCTGAGCCCTGAAGGGCTGATTTTGCCCGCGAAGCCAATTACTCGGTTTGTGCCTTCCTGCCCAACCGGGTTTCTTGCTGAGAGCCCGGGGTACCCGAGACGTGAGAAGCGAGACGCGCCACGCCGGCGGGTAGGAAACCAGGCCCCGATAATCGCATTAAAACGCGGCAACGGCTCTTCATCGCTGTGTTTCACTTCCCCCTCGAAACTTTCTCCCTTTTCTTGTACCACTTATTTTTCTCTTACCCTCGAAAAATAACTTCAGATTACTCAACGCCGCGCTCTTTGTTGCGAAATTCCGTAAAATCTTTGCTACGTGTACTACACTCTTGCGCTCTAATTGACTCATTCAATTCTCTTCTCAAGAATGAGAGCAAATGAAACTGAATTCAGTGTAACTGGACGAAATCGGTATAAATCAATTATTGTTCTGGTATGAAATTTGTAAGACAGACCAACGATGAGTTTTTTATACTTCTGTATCACCTGTAATACAGAATCTGGTATAATACAAGTTCGCTTGCTCGCTGTCTTTCGAATTTTCCAAAGATTTGGTTTTTCTCACTTTCTACACAATTTTACGAAGCAATACAATATTTACTCATGCACTTGGTGCAATTCATCGATAATAGCGACGAAAGTCAATAGTATGACCTATAGGTTAACAATGATACTCGAATAATAAGAACGACCATGTAAGTCTTCGCGTATAATGTTATTGTTATCGCTCGTGATCGGCAAGCGTTTCGTCAACACAGGGTTAACATGCAGCTTTATCATCATCACTACGATAAAGACGAATACTTATAAGTCGAAGCGACGTGTTGCGTGTCGAAGCGCCGTGGTTATATCCGTATAATAGGTATAAGCCAGCCTCATAGCCTCGTCCGAAGGAATTTGCACCAACGAATAACGCCTTATACAGGATTTCTAACTGCTCGGGGATACAATAATTCCAACGACTTTGTCGATTGCTATTCGATTCCAATTGACCCAGAAACATCATCGCGTTACCGGCAGCTCTTGATAACTATAACCGTCGATTTCTATCGCGCTTATTGTACTTGTAGGCCTGTACTAACAGCAAATGCGTGCTTACCTTCGCGTCCTCGTTTCAAGGCGTTGTTGGTTTATTATTCGTATATATTCGTTTATATCCAGGATCGATCAGTCGATTGTGAAACGTAATCGATTTTCAGCTAGAACGCAGCTCTCATACTCGATTATTCATTAATTCCGTAAGAAACAAGACGCCGTGCTTGTCATTCCTTGTTGTCAAGTCAATTTCGTTATTACAGTCTAACTACTCGGTTCATAGTGCGTAACATATTCGTCAGGTGTACCCGAAATACGATCGATAAGTTAGAAGGGACGGTCCAAATTTGGATTAGCAAACAGAAGTATACAATAGATGTTTCGGCGCAAATACGCTAGTATCATGTTTATTTTTCAACTTTGCGTATCGCGATAATGTACAAAGCCTTTTTTCTCTACTACCACAGGTATGCGGTGACAAACTGTATTGCATATAGATAAGTAGCAAACAAAAAAGACGGAGCAAGTCATTTCGAAAGTACACAACACTTCGAAGTCGTGCTGCAGGGTCATTTGCATAAGTAAACTCGCGTAACACCCACTACTTGTTGTATTTACAATATACTCCACTACTCTACGCCTATTTTCAATACTAAAAAAAACTTTCAGCTCATGCACAGACATATCAATTATTATAACACTCTACAAGTCATGTGCAAGTATAGTGTATACTTGTACGTATATTATATATTTTACACATAAACGTTTGTAAAACGCTGCAATATGACGTATATGTCTACCTCTTGTCCATAATCTACGTCGACCTCATATGTTAAATTGATTGAGGCTTAATTTTTTATCGCGTATCGACGGCCGTCGTGTTGACGTAAGTATTTCGGGTACTTAATACACCGATAAACGTATAACGCGACTTCGGTTGGTATCGCCGCTGAATCAGGCGGCTTAAGGAATTGTTTGATTAAGCTGGGAGCTGTAAGTTTTAGCGAGCCTTTTTCGTCCGGTCCACGAAGGCTGTGCGTAATTGAAGCTATAAACAACGAATTGTACTTTTTATCCGAAGGCTATATATACATCGTAGAGTTATACAGCGAATAATGTCAGTATTAGCCACAATTCTTCCGTGAGTCTTTGAGGTCAGACGCCCGTACGGCTAAACTTGAAGTGAAAACCGGGGCAGATCCATCTGATCAACCGCAGCATGGTTAGGCGATGATAATTAATTGCCGCCCAAAATTAGGTGTACCCCACCAATCAATTAACCATATCCCGACGTCTAGCTGACCACATGACTCACCTCAATTTCCTCGTATCACGCGCTTCGCCGCCTCTCTCCTACATGCATATTACAGGCAGGTATATGTGTGTACCAGGCACATATCAAGAGGATCAAATCTCGATGTTATACCTGTGTATTATATATTATATACATATTAAATTCTTTTTCTCGACTTATTATACATGGATTCTCTGGAAATATAAAAATTTTCAATGCGTGGAAAGAATTTCGCAAAATTTGATATTTCATCGGATGCGGCGAGAGTATGGAGACTGAGGCTTTTTTTTAATGTTGCAAAGAGTCGCGCATCATAGGTTTTCCCATTTTACCTTATTCGACCAGAAACCCACGATGTGACTAAACGCGACTGTAGTGAATAATATAGATGAACTCCAACCCATGTGTGGACAAGGGTCGTTAGCGAAATATGAAACTGACGTCTAGGGGCTCGGCATCGGATATCGAGCGGTGACCCACCTCGTTATTTCCACTAGGCTGATCGATTAGCTAATTAATAAAGTTCCCGTTACTCTTAATCCCAGGTATCGCGGAGGATTGGACACCCGACACGGTCAGACCGGTGACTCGGCTGTCTACGAGGTTTTTCGCGGGCGTGAAGTCCTATTTCACGTAGCCTCCCTCCTCCCCTTCAGCCCCGGTGACTCGCAACAGCTACAACGTAAACGCCACATCGGTAACGATATTGTAGCCATCATATTCCAGGAGGAACCAACACCCTTCAGTCCTGATATGATCGCGAGCCATTTTCTCCACGCTTTTATCGTCGTTCAGGTCGTCGACCCATGCACACCGAACACCAGGTATTCATTGTTACCCTATTTTCTATGTTCCGATTAATTTTTTTATTAATTTTTTTTTTCTTTCCTCCTCTTTATTTGCGTACGTGATCGTTCATTGTTTGACGTACTCCACATAATCCGTTTTCCCCTGGTCTATACATGGTATCAACGGCTAACGTTACGCTATTTTCAGGTACAAAGTGAGCGTGACTGCACGTGACGATGTTCCACGGTTCGGACCGGAGCTACCCAAGCCTGCTGTCCTACTTAGGGGCGTCGAGTTCAAAGAGTTTCTGCTCACGAAGCTCGTAAATGCCGAGAGTGCAGCGTACAAGGCTGAAAAGTTCGCTAGACTCGAGGTAAATCGAACATTCGATGTATAGGTACACAGTTATTGGAAAGTGAACATCCCGTCAAGTTTTTCCATCGTCGTCTCTCTTTCCGCTTCGACCAGTCTGTTCTAAAAAAAATACCCGGTTCGCGTTGATTGCTTTTTTGTCATATTTTTAAACTACGCCTCGTGCAGAAAAATTGCCGTGGTATTTGCTTTTTTACGGTTCTCTTAAAATGGAAATGATACCTACTCGCACATACTAGAGTAAAAATTGAACGAGAAAAATCCTATATAATTTATAAATATGACGCTATTGCGAAAAATTTTGCTTTGCGAAACAATATTTATTGTCTTACCTATTCTCTAATACACATATTTACAAAAACGTAACCTAAATAAACTGCAGTACATTCGTCCAAGATCTGACTATTTTCTGACAATTTGTTACACGATGAGAAACGCACTGCGACTGTTTTCTTATCATGTATTTCTGTCATCCAGTTGCGAACCAGATCAGCGCTCTTGGAATCATTGACCGAAGAACTGCAATTGAAGACAGTCGATTTTCTGGGAGGGGGAGCGATTCCATGCCCGGTAAGTCCTGCAGCGAGCGAGGCCTCGGCATCCGGAAGCAGCGGCAGCGGATCCCGATTCATAGACACAGTTCGTAAGGCACTGATATCGCGAGTGCGAAATGCGTCGACGGACAACGTACCGCAACACATGCCGAAAAAGGGTCCATCAGAGGCAAGTCCACCGTGCAATCGGTCGATAAGCAAATCAGGCAAACGTTCAATCGAGCCTACCAGTCCATTGAGCTCGCCAGATTTAACTTTGAGGAGAGATTCGGACCGCGGAAGTCCGAGTCTCGGAAGTCAGGATAGCAGTCACTCTACGACGGAGAACCATGACAGTAGTTTGGCGACTTTGCAACAGGACGATACAGACAGTAGACGCGAGTCTGCTAATAATTCGGAGAAAAGTTCCTTCCAGCACTTGACTCAGGAAAATCTTCACAAGCGGGAGGTCGGCTGTCCGCGAATGACGGAGAAATCCGAAACGCACAGAGTCGTGTCCGAGAGCGATGACAGCTCTCTGAACAGCGAGCTTGAACTGGACCACGTCGTTTATCCGGATAGCGATACTGGTCTCGAATCGATGAGTTCTGCGGAGACTCATGAAGCATCACAATGTCCACAAAGAAGCGAACCCGAAACCGAAGCCCTGCGGACAGAAGTCACTAAGCTCAAATGTGACAAACTTGATCTGCTTAGACAGAATGTGGTAAGTTTAGTAATTTAATGAATTTCAAGTAAATTCAAAGAATCGCCTAATCCGAATTAGATTTGAACTATTCAATTTTTATAAGAAGTTATGCTATAATTATGATTCGTTACCTTCCAGACTTGTCAACGAGACATAAAAAGACTTCGTGAAAAGGAACTTCAACTTCAATCCGATTTAACTGCAGCGTCAACGGAAATCTTACGGCTGAGGGGAATGCTAAAAGAATGCTCGAGTAGCGTAGCTTTGGAGAACAACAACCAACAAACATCAACGGTGTGAGAATATTGAGAGAAGCGATAGCCTCTTAATGAAAAACTACAACGTAGCCTGTAGCTGATGTACAATATGATATCCACACTGGTTTTAAGTACTGTCGCTTGTTAGAGCCTCGCTGGTCTGATCCAACTAGATATACTATGTTAGAGAAATGTGTAGCTAAGTTTGGATTCCGGTGTATTAGTGTCGTCTTCACATACTGTTTAGAAAATCTTTCCAACCCACGGTTTACAAATGGTTCTTCAGCGTACATAGTTAAATGTCTGTAATAATGTTAGGTGTTTCCCATATCATACCAACGGAATATGTTAGACATGAGGTTTTGGGCAGTACTGCTACTTTGTTACACAAGTACACAGTCATTTACGAGTAAGTTGTCCAGTTATAGTGATTGTGTGATGATTTTGCTGCTGCGGCGCTTCGTTTGAGCAGGTCCTAACTACGATGGTACTTGAATACTTCTTGAAGGTTAACGCAAAATATTTATGAATTAATTTATTAATAGTTATAGAATACCCGATAGCGGTCAGTGTATAGATGAATATTTAAAAGTCTATTGTTATTAAAAGTTAATGGAAAACAAACAAAAGAAAAAAAAAAACTAGGAGAAAGAGAATAATTAAGTGTAATTAAATGGATCATACTATGTACTAAGAAAATGATTATTATAACACATGCCAAATTTATTTTAGCGATATAAGCTGAAGCTGCATAGAGTTACCAGCTTGATTTCTTTGCGCACGCAATATATACTATTTTTTCATTCTCTTGTTACAAGTATAATTTCTTTTTTTTTTTAAATATCTACTGTGTTCGTCGACGTATCATTTTTTACGTACAGAAGTATTTTACTATTAAAGTTATAATCATACGTTTTATAGTTACAGATACCTTTGTATAATAATTTTAATTTCATACGAAAAATCATTATTACAGATCCTTCATTAGCTTTCGTTAAGATTTAAGAAGTTTTTTTGCTGAAGTTAACATGTTGTAGATTAGCTGAACCAAATCGTTTATTTTTAAGGATTCATTTGCATTAATAACTATCATGTTGTATTACTACGATGCATTTTATGCCACCAATGTATATATTATTATTGACTTAAGATTTTTAGATTTAACTAACTCATAACAATACCAAAGTTTAATGTAGCAACATCACTTTCTTTGTTTCCTACATTCCCATCGTGTGCAACGCCTATCAGTGCTCGTTTTTTTTTTCAATCTAGCCACATAGTTATCGTACAACGTCATACCGATTCTTGTATTAAAAAATTAAATAAACTAATGAATGTAATAAACGGCAACAAAAAAGGAATTCAAGTTTTACAGTCAATTAAACAATGTTTAGCACAAACAGTATAGGTATTACCTGTGACTCGTGTGATTAAGCTCAACGCACGTCACTTTAATCATTGTATAACATCACAGATCACTTACTTTTCTGTATTTTTATCAAGACAAGAGAAATATCGCACGATCCTTGGAAATGAAAATGAAATTTGTTCTGATTCTGTGCAAATTACTACGGTAATTGTAGACAATTCTAAATTCTGATTGTGTCCAATTGTGTCTATCGTTGTTCCCGTATCAGTCCAGATAAATTGAAACTATCCACACTGAACATGTCTATTGTATCTACAACTGTAAATATATAAAGAATCGTTTTGCTGTAGCTTTTGGGCTGAAAAATACGTATATGTATATCATTGTTTCTCTTAGCCGAATGCTCGTATTTGTCGTTGATTTACCATCTATCGTGTGATTTCTATAAGCAAGCCTTGCAGAATCAAAGAAAGATTACCTTTATCAAAAGAAAAATGTAAACCATTATATTATGAGAAAGTATACTACTACACACACACACACATATATATTATATATTTTATATATCTACGTCTTCTACATCTATATTTATTAAGAATGAGTCACATACGTCTGCATTGACAAATCTGCAAGTAAAAATGAGTAGAAAATAAAAAAAAGCCATCTAATACTGAAATTAGAAAATAATTTCCTTAAGACCGGTACATAACTATAGTGATTCCTCTTAATTGTGCACACTGTCAGTCTCGATTTTCCAGAGTAATATTCTTCGCCAATAAATGAAACTATGTATGTAATTATATTGATATTTCTGTCAATTTTTTTCATTTACGAAATCGCAAGTGGAACATCTGCTCCACGCCACGATGCGACTATCTCGTATCGGTGATAAAGTCTTAAATCTGCTTGTAAAGTGATTTACTGGTGGTATTTAAAAAAACACTTCTAAATCATGTTTAATTGATTTCGCTTCATCATCACAGATAATTAAAGGCTGTAACATGAGCATTAATTAATTAAGGCAAACTCCTAAAATATTTCGTAAAGAAAATATAACTCGTGTGGCTCTGCAGCTCGCTAGGACTTACCATTGAACATGCAACACTGTATTACCGACCGTGCTCAATAGTGCCTATCTCATCGCAGCCCTCCCCCGCCTGCCGCCACCTACAGCCGGCAAGTGCTGCCCTCTGCGTATCGTTTAATTCAGATCGATATTAACGACGCGATAGACTTATCAAATCGAATAAATTGAAACCGTCCATAATTCTAATGCGTTATGCAAAGTCACGGGTCGATCTCAGGCCACGCAAAACGCACACGTATTTAACTCGCTCTTCATGATCGATCGACATGATCAACTTATTTGTGCTTCGCTCGTGTGCTTGGCTAACGAGAACCCACGATACATTATGCGTAAGAACGATATCTAGATGAAAGTTTGAAACGGCAATGGTGAACACAATATGAAAAAGTAGTCGAGTGATTTGAAAAAGCGTGCATCAATTACTCCGGACGAGAATGCTTTGTTAGACTATGGAACCTCGTACCTTTCGTTTAATCGAATCGATCTGTAATGCAGTAATGCAAGTATTATCGATCAGCGTTGGATGGTAAAAAATTATTATCTCCGTAGATATTATTTTACTTTTTCTCTATGTACTTACGTAGATGCATGTAAAGGTATGAAGTACCTACCTGCTACGGAATAGAACACGCTGAATGGGACGTCACATACGCAATTCAACATAGGTAGATACATGTGCGTATGCAAATCTCTTCCTATAATATTTGCGATTTTAACGATCCCGTCGTGACCTCAGTGCTTCTCTATAATTTCATGATTATTCCAAACGACGGGTTGTGATATTTCTTGTTATTCTGCGTGATTCCTCGTCTTTGTTTTCTTCCAACTGGTAATTTTGTATGTTGCCAACAATGGCACGCGATCAAGAGTAACTCATTTGCCGTTATTAGCATAATACCGTGGATTTTACCTGATTGCGATCAACCGGCCTGAAGTTGGAATAACCTTTATCGGTTAAGGTAAACAACTGTTGCCGCATATGCATCCTCACACTTGCCATCTGGCTCCTGAACGAATATCCGTTTCAAACTGGTCGATTCGGTGGCCGGTTTCTATCTTACAATGACAATTGTGTAAGATGTTAAAATAGAACTTAAACACCAAGACGGTATTATTTTAGTTTAAGATGCTGCTACACACTAATAAACTTACATAACTAGCTTATACCCACGTGGTTCGTGTCAACGGGTATGCATACTAGACTAATTATATACTCTGCAAGCAACACGTACGTACATACGTACACATTGACGATTTGTGGAGATTGCACGAGTAAATATCTTTTAGCTACAAATAATTTTTGGAATTGTTATTCAAGTTAAACGTTTCGTGCGCTAACGGATCCAGCGGTACCTCAAACTAGCTGACCCAGCCACACATTTCCTGTTGACAGTGATATCTCTGGAACACGTTAGATAAGACAGTTAAAGCCTGACTGACTTTGAAAAAATTCAGCAAATTTTGCGTAAATCCGGAAATTGCTTGTGTATTTCGGATAATAAGAGAACGCTGGCAACGTTAATTCTTCCAAGGCGAACCGCGAACTAGCGTACGTGAATAAACACGCGTAGGAACGTTATTCTTCTTGCATGAATATCGTCGCGTGGTGGATCGGCGGTTCGAACAGAGACTAGCCAGTTTCCTCCCACGCAGTGTTTAGCTTGCTTACTGGCCGACCAGAAAACGATAGGATTTATCTCGCGAGCGTGTATTTGTATACAGAGCCTAACCGGTAACGATCCCTGGAGAAGCTGAACAAGATGGGAAGAAACAAACTTATAAAGAATATCGATAACCATAAAATTACATAATCTTTGACAGAGCGAGTGAGCAATCCAGCCAGCCATCCATCCGTCTCTGTCCCCCCAGCTTTTGAGATTAGTTTGTGAAAAGATTACGTCAACGTAAATACGCGTGTGCCACCTATACATGTACCGTATAACCAGTATATTGCGTAACAACAGAAATACGGACAGCGTCCGACGGCGGCCGGTACGTATCTCCTTCGAGCAATGGGCGAAGGTAGGAGTTTCGTACGGGGCCAAGTTTATTTATCGTACCCAACGCAAGTATTTGAATTACACTTGAAATAACTGTTTAAGCCCAGGACAGAGATAGAGAATACCAAGAGAGGTAATAGTTCGCGTCAGCTGTCGCTAAGGGAGTACTGGACGGCGGCGTGGCCGGGAGCAAAGCGCGAGGTCGAACGTGTACCGCGTTATGTATCGCGGATGGATCCAGGGTGCGGAGTGCCGGCGGGGAACTCGAAAAAGACGCGGCAACCCAGCAACTACGGACTATCCGCGAGGGGAGTGAAACGAAACGGCGCGGAGCGACGAGGCGACGAGGAAAGAGGTTAGGAGCGGCGGGGCGGGGCGGAGAGGAGAGCGGAGGTCGTCGTCGTCGTCGTCGTCGTCGTGTCGGCGCGGCGCGCGGCAAGGGCTGGGGTTAGCTCGTTCGACCCGTTATTCCCCATCTCCTCCCCCCTCCCCCGCCCCACGGCCACCGGCGTCCTCGCCCAACGAGAGCCGCCGCCGGAGTCGCAGCTCCCCCCACCGCTCTGCGCTGCCCCCACTCTCCCCGCCTGACCGCGTTCTGTCGTTCCCCCACCAGGAGGGATGCAACCGAACGGAGGCAGACTCGCTCCGCTCCCCACCATCGCTCACTTCCCCACCGCGACCCGCTTGCAGAGGCTGACCAGCGAGCCACGTTCGGATCCCGCCACGGTGACGTCACTCCGAGTAGTGTAGTGCAGTGCGAAGGAGCAAAGTCGGCTCCGTCCATGTACATGCCCAAGTGAACAAATCGTACGTATCACATACACACAAGTAATAAACCGCATACCCCTAATTATAAACTTATAAACATAGATAGATCGAGATCGTTTTATCACGTTGTCGCTGCATTACCGCACGAGTACAAAACGATCACCTATCCTCCCCCAACCCCATCTCCGCAACCCCCCCCCTCCTCTCCATCCAACTCTTAGCCAACTTGTTTAACAATCGACAACAGTGTAATAACAAATAGTATATACCAATATATATATATATATATATATGTATATATATATTTACATGTATACGCATATGCATATATAGTATCTCTACGGTCAGTGTGAGGTGTGAACTTCTGTAACCGCCGTCATGAGTTAAAGCATTACAGCCTAGTGTGTAATCGATCGAAATCAATCACTTGAAAGGTTAAATGTAAGGTATATAATAATAATAATAACAATAATATTAATACTAATAATAATTAATAATCAATGATATCGGTATAAATATAACACCGTATGTACGTAGGTGAAAAAAAGAAAATAACTGAGATGACGGTATAGAAGTTATACCTGCGTAGGGATCGCCGCGTCGGTCGTCGATTTTAAATTCAGTGCCGAAAGTATAACAATGATAATAATAATAATAATCTAAATAACGATAATAATCGCATAAATGTATAATTAACAACCGTGTGGTACACCCTATGTGTAACGGAAAGAAGTATAAATCGCGAGTGAAATAAATAATAATCGTCGGAGAATGGATAAGTGTGGTAGTAGTGGGTGGTGTGATGTGTGATTAGCGGGTAGATAGATAGTGTGTACGATGTGGTGTCTAGCAACAGCCTATGCTAGTGGTGTCTCCTCCTCAGACCCGTCGCGGTTTTATCACGAGCATCTGATCCCTCAGCGTTGTTGCTACAACCCTCGTCGCTGTGCGTGGGGCCGTAAGCATCTCCTTGCCATGAGCATCCAGAGTGACTAGTGACCGCGCGTTGTGTGATGATCGTTGATCCGCTACTCGTTCGTCCTCCCGCAATACCGGTTGTTCATGTTAATGTTGTTGTTGGTTTATTGTGCGTTTACGGCGGTAATGTCGCAACGTAAATAGAAGGAGAGGATAAGTGTTACTAAAGAAATAGTTTTTGGTATCACTTGTTTTGTTCTCAGTGGATATAAGAGAAGCGAATAGCCGCTAGATCTAGATATCGCCGATAGTTTGGCTGTGGCTGGCTGGCTGGCTGGTTTTGTTACGCTGGCCTCCGATACTAGTTCCTTGTTGGTGCAGAGTGCGCGAGATCGGGCGAGAGTTGTGTGTCGTTGTACAGTGTCGCCAAACGATACCACAACATCCGATCCCAAATGAAGAGTTCGGAGCAAAATGGTTAGAGAGACACGACACCTGTGGGTTGGAAATCTGCCGGAAAACATCCGAGAGGATCGCATAAGAGAGCACTTCAAACGGTGAGTGGTTCTCATTCAAAACTATCTACATTTCACCCGTACGCACTGTAATCAGCTACCTACATACGTATAACACCGCACGCTCGCGATGTTCTCAACCGGCGTTCGACTAACAATAAGCCTTGTTGTTTCGCCGGCGGACGCGTCGTCCTACGAAGCAAACTCATCCCTGGAAGCGTGCCGTGCCACCTTTGCGACATGCGTTTGTACTTTCTCATCGCTCTGATATGCCCAAACTCGTTTTCCATGCACGCGTCGTCAAAGGCTACTCGGGCGTTATTTTCCTGTCTTTCGAGCCCGAATCGATGGCTACCCTACCCTACCCTTCCCTTCCCTTTGCATCCCTTGCCACGCGGCCTTTCAGATCCAGTTTCAAATGGTCCGTAGGTAGGTAGAGGAGAATGGGTAGGTAGCTAGCTAGTTAGGTAGGTAGTCCCGAGGTACGCGACCGTAATGTTTTTGCCTCAGGGCGTAGTTACCCGAGGTGGTACCCTGCACACAGGGCCTTGGACGCCTCGAACCGTGAGTACGCCATCATTTGTTTTTTTCCCCTATGTAATAATAGCGTAGGACAGCCATTTTGATCTCTCGCGGCAGCTCGGCGTTATTGTTGCCCAGTGGCTATCAAACCGAGGATCCCGGGGCGCCGACTGATATTCGACTCTGTATACCTCTCTTTTTCTCTCTCTTTCTCTCTGTCGAAATACCGAGCAGGTACACGACCCAGAAGGAGAAGGAAAAAAGAAACGGAGGGAACAAAAAGGAGAAGAGAGATTTCGAAGAAGCGTCCTCTCCGCGTTGACCCAGAGTACGCCCGTTAGGAAATATAATTCCACGAGCGAGTCGAGACAGCAGGCGCCGCCTCGGGACGACGCTCCGAGGGCAGATGCCAAGCTTAAGTCCAGTTTAATTAAATTCAAGATAGGTCTCTCGCTCTCTCTCTCTCTCTCTCTCTCTCTCTCTCTCTCTCTCTCTCTCTCTCTCTCTCTCTCTCTCTCGCGCTAAGCCATTATTTCCGAGTCGGACGTTCGGTATCCTTTCAATGGGCGATCTTTGAGCCTGGGAGGCTCATCTTCCCCCTTGATTAATCTTGGAATCGTGAACCGAAATTACCTACTCCTCTGCAACCACTCGCCCATTTGCTCTCTCCGTGGCTCGGGACAATCCTTTAAATAAATTGCACCGGGAAGGCGAGAGAAACCGTCCCAAGTTTTCCAAACGAGTCGTATTCGCCTGTGTAAGAGGACGCGAGACACTCGTTCCCGCGATAAATATTCTCATATTTGTGGGTATCCGGTGATCTGCCAACGCTTGCTCGCAGGTTCTACGCCGATAGATGCTCATCGTGCCGTTTGGCCGGTCCGTTGCCAGCAGGATAAGCGTAACGCTGCGCGACGTCGTTCTTTTTCGATTCATACGGTGTTGACAACGACGACAACCTGGAATATTAATTGGCCGACAATGCGTACCCTGGGTTCATGTTTGTCTCTTTTCAATACGTACGACGAACGGACACGGCGATGACAAAATGGCCGCCCGTCCCGACGCAGCCGTGACCCCTGGTACCGAAATAAATAAACTCGTAACATCGAAACTACTCACGTATGTCTCTTGTACACACGGTTCTCGATATCATGCTTCGTACATGTATACAGTCGGGGTAAACGGGACGTTTTGACAAGAATTTTGAATATAACCTATTCGTCAACGACGGATCCAAATATACCCAAATATCGTCTCTGCATCGGGTGCTCTTCAACCAGTGTCGGTTAGGTTTCAAATAATTTTTCATTCTTGTTGAAGATAATCATGTTTTAACTGACAAGCATCGTCTTGTGTGTAATCTTTATTCCATTTATATCTATATTCGCAACAAGTATCCTGCACGGAAATATCGTCCGAAGCAAAGTCATGAGTTTTTCCCTGCAACACCCTGCTGAGCGACGCGTTGTCTCAACCTCGCGTACGTTTCTATCCACCTCGGCTCTTGATTAGAAATGTAATTACGAAGCCACGAGGCGCGGTGAATTGAATCGCCGTGGCGGCATGTACGCAACGTGTATGAATATATATACATGATATATATATAACAACAACTCTCTCAGCTGACTGAGAAAGCCGTGGGAAAATCGGTAACAAGTCTCTCAAGGAAGACGAGGAAGAAGCCTCTACTTCTGCAATCACGTGTTGCAACGCGTTTCTTTCGTTAACACACGTCGTCAGCTGGTGCGAATTTATCGTTTCTACTTATCGCGAAAAGATAAACGGCACATTATCCCGATTTGAATGGAAAATGTCACCGCTCGGCACCTGCCGCTTACATTCTTACATACCGACTAGTCCTATTCTACAATTCACCGTCACAATTCTACATACATACGCATATTGTAAATGTAGCATTTATATATACTATATTATTTCTAACCAACGGTATTGCCATTCGCTCCCGCATAGCAACTGTTATTCCTAAATAATATCCGTGCTCTCTAGTTTGCATGCGTAACTTTTTCGTGGAGGCAAGGTTTCTCTACTGGAGTCTCGATTTGCGTCGCGGTGTCGTCAATGAGACGGATTTGTGTCTATAGAGCGCTTTCAAAATTGCATCAACCACTTTTAATCAGGTTTCACGTTTCCAACGGGTCGTCAGAATTCATTCAATTAGACTTCCCTCCGGCGTTTGTTTAGACGCTTCGTGTTTATTCAAAGTTCGCTTTATAACGATCAGTCTATCGGTCTTCGTTTTCAGAAGTATTGATTAGCAAATATTTTGAAACAACTTCAAAAGTACGGTTTTTTCCAATCCCTCTAACTCTTATTAATACCGAGTTTAATACACTGACTGACGATATTTTCCTCTCTATACAATTCTATTCTACACTGTCAGACTGTTAAAAATTGAATGATTATTCGTGTGCACATTTTATCTAATGTACGAATTTGTACAGAATTTTAGTGAAACGTCGATTAGTAAAATTTCCAGAAATTTGTGCAAAATTAAAATTGACCTATGTAAACGGGTTGACTCGACAAACAGAGTATTGGAAGGATCTTTCACGTGAAATTGTAGAACCTGTTCTACTTGTTTTATATTAAATTTGTAAACGTAAGAGAATCGTTGAAAATAATTAACGTTAGATAAAAACTGCAGAACCATTAAAAAAAAAGTAGCGAATAAACAGAGAAATAAATTCTCGGTAAAATTGCGAATGGTATTTAATCTTTGTAATATACGTGTAAAAAACGGGTTTTACAGATAAAAATCTCATATTATCTCTACATGCGATTATATTTTCTGTACGTGTTGTGTCAAAACGGTAAAAGTAGGTTGTAATCGTACGTCCACCTTGTAGAAGAATATATACATATGCAATTTTTCCCCCGGTTTTCATTGCGGCCGTTCAGACGTTAATCGGCGTCGTTTCTCTTCCTGTTTTTTCTCTCTTCTCGATCTCCTCTTTTTACATCCTTTATTTACCAATTCCGGGGAGTAAACGAGGAAGAAATGACCGGGAAACGTTCCCGAAGTATAAGAAAAGACCTAGAAAGACTCGGAGGGAAGGATACGGGGATGATATCGCGGTCGCTGGCGCCTCGTGCAGCTCGCTGCAATCCACCTTGCCTTATCCTTATCCTTATCCTTATCCTCCGCCACCCATCCGATCTCTCTCTCTCCCTCTTTCTCTCTCACTCTCTCTCTCTCTCTTAACTTGAGCTCCGCGCTGCCTTCTGCCGTGGCGGTGGCCTGCCGGCGTATTTTGGTATATTGATCGCGCAGCGACTCCTCCACCCTCTTCCACCCACCTCACCCCACTAACGCCGCTCCTCTACCCTTGGCTAAACCTACGTTCGGTTCCCTGTACGCGGATCTGTGCATATACACGTGTCTATATAATACGGCACATACGCGACTCTTCACAACCCGCATACGCGTTTACTATTCTATATATACAAACATTTATATATATATATATATATATATATATATATATATATATATGTGCGTTTTTGCGTTTGTAATAGATATATACATATGTATGATATATCCCCACGCACGAATCTCACGTCGATACTATTGCCCCGCGCATTTCGATGTGAGCAGATAGAAATGTGTGTGTGTGTGTATATACATGTGTCCCAACCTAGAACGTGTGTATATATATAGTAACATCCGTGAATATGATGGGATGTTTCTGTATAATGTGTATCTCGGTGTTTATACTGTGTTTTAATTTTTTTATAATTCTATTTTTATTCCTTTCCTTCTCGCATTTTCGCAGAGGCAGACTTGGCAATATCTATACGGTTATTACAACTGTTTGGTTAGTTTTTTTTTTTTTTTTAATGTTTTTTTCTTGAAACATTTCGGGTTTTAGGATTGTTTGTATAATATACTTGAAGGTTTCGGAAACGTATAGGGGAATTGATAGCTGTTAGGAATTCCGATCGTTTTGAAACGACGAGTACGTATTGAATAAACATATGTAGGCTCCTGTTTAAATACATCGACTGAATCCACGTGATACTGTGCAGGAATACTGAAATATTTTCGAATAAAAAGTAAAGAAAGGATCATTTATTCGGTAATAGTTCGAAATGTGTGTCTTGTTTACGTGACGTGCAGCTTTATTTAGTTAATTTACTAAACTCTATTACGACAATATAACACTACTCGATGATTGGAATTGTTTTTGTTTGATAATGAACTTATGCAAATTGGTTTGATGAAAAATTTTTATGTTCTTTCTTCGTTGAATTTTGGTATTATTCAAATCTAATTATTCCCGCAGTAGTAGCCGTTCTTGTTGCCTAAAGTATAAAATTAAGTTCAGCAAGAAACTTTTTGTCCTTGTCGGCTGGGAAAATGTCGGAAAAGTGGGAAAGTTTGAAAAGTGAAAGTTTGCGGCAAAAACCACGCTGACTGTACGAGCCTATCCGCTAGACCCTAGACTATATCGTCTATATACGTTACGTAGATCCGAGAGCAGCAGCAGAGCTAAGGCGAAATTAAGGTACACTGATGATGGGTGATGTTTGGTTGCGACGAGTGTGTGCATTCTGTCGGTTTGTCCGTCGTTGGTTAGCACGTCGGAGAAACTCGACACCAAACTCTGGAAATCTCCGTCAAATGGAAGGAGAGGATACACAGCCGCAGACGAAACTAGTCGACGACTCGCCGGAAGTCATCGGCGTTAAGTTTAGTCCTTCTATTATAACTGCGGCCGATATTCACCCGTGGGAAAAGAAGACATACGTACACGTACGTGGATGGATCCTGAGTGTCATGTCGCTTCTGCACACCCTAATGTCTATTACCAACCCTGCCACGACATCCGAGGGACGGACAGACGCCAGGGTGGCGCTGGAGTGGTTTTCGCTTCCCTTTTCTCTCTCTCTCTCTCTCGAACTCGAACTCGAACTCGAAGCTCTCCGACTCGAATGATGACGACGAACGCGTCAAGGTCAAGTCGACCCTCGGTTAGGAATATTGCCTGTAGACTAGAGTCGTTCCTTACTCCGAGTGGAAATATACGGGGGGAAAAAAGGTGAAAAATTGAGTAGAAAATTTCTTATGGATACGAAAAGCAACAAGGCTTAGGTCGGTGTCCGAAATCACAATTGAAGTATTTCCTCTCGCAGAGTTCAGCTGAAACTTTAGGGGTATTGGTATGTATATAACTACTCGTGGATAATTTCGAGGATATATGTTCTGGCATAAAAGATATACGATCAAGGAATTTGGTAGTTATTAGAAGAAAACCGGGAAAAAAAATTTATAAACTATTCGACGATTTATGGGAAATCTTGATCTTTAATAATGAAAATAAATGAGAAAATGAATTTATTCACAATCGCAACACCGCACCAAGTTTTGATTCAAATTTTGGAATCGTGGTTCGATCTGACGACGTCAGCTGATTTTTGACCTACGCGCCGGATAGTACTTATTGTTTTCATCTCACCACAAGTTAGCGGGCGCTCCGAGATTTTGCGTAAGCGTGTAACCACCCTCGTGAAACCAGATCCTGGATACCATTCACCAGCTCCGTGGATCGTGGGATACATGTGTATAGATTCTATTAATAATCCCGAAGCCCCTCGATGACCTAATCGCAAGTAAAGTAAGTTTATCGAACGTATGCAAACACATCCAGTGCCATATACGTATATACATATAGCATTGTGCTACCCAATACAAGATACGGAAGCATCGACGTTGTTCATTCGACGAGGAAGAAGACTAAAAGAGAACAATACATTTTGTATGTATCTGTATGTGTAACGTCTCGTTATCGCGATTTTGGTCTACATACATTGTATGTAACAGGTAGCGAGGGAACATTTGATCTTATTTATCATTAGACCGTGTGTAATATATCCACCCACGCTCGTACGTTATGCGTGTGCGTTGCCTATCATTACATACGTTGCATGCAAAGGTAAATATACGAGTATCCGAGGCATGGTATTGTTGTTTGTCTCCGCGTATGAGAGACATCGCGAGGCGGCTGCTGATTGTGAGATAGACGCCCGATTGCCGTTGAGCTTTGACATCATCGAGAGATCGAGTCGCGGCGGCGTGCCGCTGATCTCGCGTTGTACGTGTACATATATCTCGACCTAATTCGAGCATTCGGCATGACGGCATTCGAATCCGAAAGATCCCGGCCGATCTGCGTCTCGAGCAAGAAATTTATTGCCTTGCACGAGTGCGATGTAGAATTATTTAAAGAACGAAAAAACTTCGTCACGTTATATCGTCGATTCCCGATTCTAGCATTCTCTCATTTTCTCTTTCTTTCTATTTCTCTGTCTCTTCTCGTGGCCGTGCACTACTGAAATAAATGTTTACTAGTCGTCCTTATCTGCAGTTCGGCCTTGCCGGTAGGCGTGTAACGTCACTTCGTGTAATCGGCCGCCTGTTTTGTAAACTGCAATAGTCACGGGCGTAGCAGCGAGGACACAGTAGCGATAGAGCATCGCGATAAAAACTGGACTCGGAAGTTTCATTCTAATGACTGCTGAGATTTTTCTTCCTCCACGTACCTAGTCATTCGAATTTTTTACGCTATCGCGGGTGTATTAACGATTCGTGTGTGTATGTAATCCATTTCTGAAACCTTGTGTAAATACATTTTTTTTATTGATTATTTTTTCCCTGTCAAGTCACATATGCGCAACTCCACCTTGAATTCTTCGCACGCTATCGATGCCTCTCCGTCTATAACATGCGATATATTTATCTGGGCGTTGTCGCGCCCCCGTTTCTGTATAAACACGCACACACATATAAATGTACCGTGTATAACACTGTATGATACACCGAACGACGAGGAAAAAGAACTTTCAAACTTGAAACCCTGGTTCGAGGCGCATATTACACTACCTGGAAACCCAGCCTTGGATAATGTGCCCTGCTGCCTACTTGTACCTCCATCCATCCATCCATCCGCTACAGCTCAGAACTTCGTATAGTATTATTTGTAATTATAAATAATTGCTGTACCGCGTAGGCAATTCGATGCAATCGTCCCCCGTACGTGCGTGTATAACCGAATATAATGTTTGCTAATAAACGTTATTCGCGCTGTTCGAATGTTCGGAATTAACACTGGTTCGAAAGTGTTGGAATTGGAATAATAATTTCTAAAAAAAATGAATCCCATTTATTCGTATTTGTGTATTATATGTATTTGTTTTAGTAACCAATTCCTTTTCACAGTGGTGCAATCGTTCCGAAAGATAACCACTACGCAGGTTTTTTTTTCCCAGCTTTCGTGTTTTCATTGGCACCGCGAGTTAGATTATAACGCTGATTCTTAAAATCACCCGATATGTTACGTTATATAAAGATATCGTGTAGATTTTGTCCTCCGTATAAAGATAAAATTCTTTTTCTAATTGCAGTGTATTTGCGTCTTGTACGTATACATGTGTCTGTTTATAATACATTACGTTACGCATCGAGTTCTGTTTTTCTTTATTTTCAACAATTGTGCAGCCTTGATTTGTACACCTTACAATTAGTCTTGATGTCCGCCGTTCTTAGTGCTGCTACAGGTTTTTATCCGGAACAACGTCAAAGGCTGTAGAATCAGACCGAAAAAAGACATTAACCATTCGGATTATATTTATTTTACCGCTGTCGTGCGGTTATGAGTAATCATTTTTTGTTCGCGAAATGACAAAAAAAAATGTTGACCGCCCAAATGTACATATAGGTGTATACTTATATACTTTATACCGTAAATTACAGGTGTGAATTTTCTCTTGGCTTACGTACGTCCAGGAATTCGTTGTAGCACTTTTCAATTCTCACAATATCGTCGCTAATGTCATTCCTCGAATAATTATCACCGCGCAAGCGGCTATAAATGACAACGCATGAAAGTTTTCACCATTTTCGTACCGTGTTCAACGGCACTGTGTAGAATCGGAGTTCAAGCTTTCTGAAACCAATCAATTGCGCACAATCGAGCATGCGATTATTATGAAGAAATGAAGAGACGACAAAAGATTTCGACAATGTGACTCGTTGTTGGATCGTTGGGCTGATTTTTCTTTTATTGCATTTTGAATAAGAGTTAAAAATTCGATGGTCGGAGAATGTTTATTTACACTATCAACAACAATTATTCACACATAACGTAAACATTAGGACTAAATACCGAATTGAAATAATCGATCTCTATGACAACTTCTTTAAGGGGGTACCCTGGTCGATTTCGATGTTATTGAAGTGTCCACGTATTTCAAACGCAAAAATGGGCTTAACAGTTACATTCTATACGCAATTTTCAAAAAAATACTCCAATAAATTTTCATTTAACAAGCCCCTCTAAGATTGGCAATGAAATTTTGTTTGTTTTCTATCGAAAGTTGAGGCGATTTCCTGCGGATTCGTTCAAGTTCATCAAAGCTATACATTTCTGCAGCAATTTACATGCGCGCAATTCACCATTAAGCAAGAATATACGAGCTCATATAATAACTGCGCGGCGCAAGCATGCACAGTATTCATACAGACACGTGTGTGTACGTCTACACAACGCGTATGCTGTGCATGCGGCGTGGAAAAGATAAAGAGAAAAGGGTCGCTGGAGTGCGTACGGCCGAGGAGAGGGACAGAGCCGATTGCACATGGGAGAATATATCTGCTCGTGTGTCTCTCTCTTTCTCTCTGTCGTGTGTCGTTTGCGACTGCAGGCCAGTTCTGTCTCTGTGTACGTGTGCGGTCGTTCGGAGAATTGAGTAGTGTCGTAGGCTGACTTTCACCGGCTGCAGCAGCAGAACAGAGAACAGAGACTACAGAACAACCGAGCCGAGAACCAGAGGCCGAAGCTACGTCCCTTTCTAAAAACGTATTACCAGGGCAAAACCGAACCAAATTCATCAACGTAAGGTGGATGGATGGGAGGAGACTGAGACTGAGACGTGACGAAGAAGAAGCCTCTCAGGCGCAAAGAACAGTAGCAGGTCCAGGGACTCGCGTCCTACTCTTGCGCGGAGGAAGTGCCGAATACGACACGCTTGTCATTATATCTTAAAACTGGATTCGAGGACAAAGAACGGAAAGAGAGACTTTGTCTTCTCTCCCCTTGTAACCACTTGACTACGCTTCTCTTCTTCTCTTCTTTTCTTCTCTTCGCTCGGTGGTTTCGAACAACGCAGTTTCTTTCCCACATCGCATGCTGCGGCATTAACGTACCCTAGACGTTCATACGACTATATTTTTCTGTAACAACTTACTTTAACGTTGGAAACTCTTGTCTCTGGGTGTAGAATGTAACAATAATAATGTTGATAGTACAGTTGCTGGGGGAAAAAAAACAATTTATCTCGTCATAATCGTCTCACAACTGATGAAATTAATAGGAAAAATAAAAATTATCTTTGTTATTAATTTCGAATGATATCGTGCAGTTTATTGGAATGTTCGCGAAGAAGACAAGAAAGTGAATGAAAAACAGAATTCTTCAGAGCGTTGAAAAAAAAACACCTTTTATGCAATTCGATTCTTTACAAGAAATGACTGGGTGCGCTATTCATCCATTGTGTATTATGTAGAATAACGTATACTGACAATGAGAGAGAAAATCTCCCAGCTGCTGCTGTTGCTCATTGTCATAGCCATGCTTCGTATCTTGCGCCATGTGAAATCTTGTTCCCCATTTATGCTAATGCAATTTAGCCACCCAAATGGGCAGATCCGCTTTAGTATACGTAAGTCACCAGGTAATCCAACGTTGAAATAAGGTTTAAACAAAAAAAAAAAAAATAAAGAGAGAATAAGAAAAACAAAGAACGAAATACGCTCGGGAAAATCCGGGATTAACACAAATACATAAAAACATGGATTAATTAGACATCGTTTTTTGTAATCTACGACATAAAACGAAATCGATAGATTACTCGTTAATACTATTTCTACTTCCTTTCTTCATTCGTATGAAGCAGCAGTCATTTCCGCTTCTACTCAATACATTGCACAGTTGCCAATTCTTGATGCAGACGGTGAAACCCCGCGAAAAAAGTAACGAATAAACGAATGAATATAGTTAAAATATAGCTCAGCACGTACATCGCGAATCACAATTTCCCTATTACTTTTATCGTTACAACTCGCCGCATCGGTGCAATTTGTTTTTCCTTGTTGAACGGATATTATCGCATCGCTCTGAGTGCACGATATACGTTTCTTTTATTTATTTATTTATACATGTATCGTGGCCACATTCTGACCACGCATTTATGTGCCACCAATCCGTCATTCTCCTTAATCATTCCACTGCACAGCCGGATTAGACCCGATTCTTGACCCCCGCGCCTATTTTTACTTATTTGCAACCGCCGTCCCCGACACACTTAGAGTTCATTTCCATCTCTGAACTCGCGAGAGCCTCGCGTCCGAACAGCGGGCGCCGAGTAAAAGGAAAGGAGAACTCGAAGTTCGTACATGCCGATCTGGAACAACAACGTAACCCTCAGCCTGCATCTCTTCATCAATTATTATATTATCCCGTATCAAATTTTCATTCCCGTTAAACCATCATAGTCCATCCAAGCCTACCACCTGCATACTAACAAGATAAAATTGTGCTATTTCCATGCAAGTGTCAGTGAGCTGTGCCAGTTAGTTTAACGCTAGTTCAACTACCCACCCTCTCCTTCTCTCCCTTTTTACCTTATTGTAAATGTTTGATCATGTTGAATTAGCCGTAATAGTCTTCTCGAGGGGAAGGAGAAGGAGGGGGGGTCCAGGATACCTAATTGCGTCTCTAATATTAACGCCACGAACTAGTGTAGTGGTAGAATTGTTCGTGCCGGATATTTTCGCGCTCCAGAAGACGGGCAAAAGACGTACGACCGAATCGTTTCGTATTCTCCTTCCAGGAGCTGCATCTTCCGGAATTGATTTATCAGTTTTACGACAAGCGTATCGGGATCGGGAATCTAACTCACCGTTTCAAGTTATAATTTTACGTCCCTCGGGATACCGCCGCGTTCTGTAATATAACGATTTTCGTTGCTGTCTAATGGAATATCCATTATTTACTTACGAGTTGAAGTATATTAATTGATATTTCGACACCTGCAAAATCAAATGAAATTATTTATCTGACAAGGTCTATCTTTGTTATGTTATAACATGACGATGTATTTTTTTCGGAAAACTTTGTCAATTTCACAACTTTAAAATTGTCTGAAGAAATTTCTGCCACAAATCGTTATGAAGTGAATTATGTATGATCGTTTATCAACAAACGAAATTCCTTCAAAGTTATTCGTAAACTTTTAGAATGGTATTTTTTTTTCCCTCCTATTCTTTTAGTATGATTTCCTTACCTGAACGTTACAAATTTCTACCTTGAATTCATATAATCACGACGTATGCTCAATCGATTTTTATGATTTTCGCGAAGAAAAAAAATAAAATAAAGTAACCAAAAGGCTCGACCAAACACACACAAAGTGTGATTAATCACTCTCCATTCACGCAACTATCGCAAAAAAAAAAAAAAAAAAAAAAATAATTATAAAATAAATAATCAATTGGAAAAGAAGTGAATAAGTTTAAAGATAATTATTTTCGTCCGGGTTTGGGCGAGGCCGGAAAATAGCTCGCGTTGTACATACACACGCTATGTATACATGTATATAATTATATCAAGTCCCGACGACGACGAAGACGAAATTCTGCGTACGGAACATGCGCGCTCTTTCATTCATTGACCGAGAGTCGAGTTTGTGCCGTGCAGCTCTCTCGTCTCGCGGGGCTCGGTTGTTCGTTATCTCGGTCTCTCTCTCTCTCTTTCCCTCTCTCGATCTCTCTCTCTCTCTCTTTTCGCCGTTGCTCGTCGTCTCAGCAACCCCGCCAGGAGTCTTCCGAGCCCGAGAAACGAGCCGCCTCATGAGTCAGGGGTATCCCGACGTCAGGGGACGACCTCCTCCTCCTCTTCCTCCTCCCTCGTCTTCGTCTTCGTCTCCGTCTTTCCTGCACCGCGTCGCGCGTGCATCTTTTCCCACAACCTTTGGTTAATTCTATATTCCCATCCTGTATTTCAAACCATGCTTCAGAACTGACTAACGCGTTTATCATCATCATCATCATCATCATCATGATTGTTATTATTGTTGTTGTTGTTGTTGTTGTTGTTGTTTTCGTTTTCGTTGTCACTGTTGGATTACTTTGCGTTTTATTTTAGTCATATATACATATCTTCTTTCTTCTATCTCTCCTCTACTCTACTCTACTCTACTCTACTTGTGCCTACCTTTGATGTCAGTCTTGTCTACTTGCATTTTTGCCTTTCTCGTTTATAATTTTTCACACAAGATAATCTGTGCCCAAGAGACTAATGCTTTAATTTTAAACTTGTTTTTGTTACTCACTTCTCGTAATCATAATTGTAGAATACTGTTTTCGTAAACTTTGTCGAAAGAATGCAACGTTTAATTCACGAGGGTTGTACGAATTTCCATTTGGTAAAAAAAAAAACTCTGCAACAGTTTTATAGTTAGAGGAAATTTATGTTTTGAATTATAAAATCAACGTACATTATATAGTGCAAGAACCAATTAAAACTGTTAGAAATACTTTTCATCAAATTTTCAGTTTTTCTATCCTGACTTTTTTTTACACCCCAAATAATTTTGCAAACGGAGTTTCTCGACGAACGTCCGATGTAAAGTAGGCAATATTACCGGCATGGGGGCTGAGGACTACCTGGAACAGGAAGGCGCGCCTTAAAACTTGGGTCAGCAAACAAAGGAGCACCGAGCATAATGCAATTAACGGACGCAATACGGAGTCCTCGAGTTCCGTTGCGTCTGACGCTGAATGCCGATACTGCAAATGGTTTTGTGCTGTTTTCTTCACGCTGCAGGAAGCCAAGACAACCTCGTCTTGGGGGTTGTAAATTTCATTTTAACCATTACTTCATTTCTACTTTACGTTTCTGCCCGTTTTCACAAGGTCAGGGAAATGCTGTATTTTAATTTATGGATATTTGTAAGCGAATGACCGGAACTTGCGGATCTAGTGCGCATAGTCGTTATTTCGACTATCGGTCTTCTTCCCTTCGACGCGTCCATGGTTGGGTGTTGATGCCGTTGAACAACGTACACCGCGTCTTTTCAAACTCGTTAACAAGTTCTCGAGGGTCCGGAGACTTTTGGCACTTCGTCACGTCGCGATATTTATACCGTCGACAACTTGGCTTCCTGTTTTTCTCGGTTAATTTGCATGTCCGTGCTTTTCCCGTGTATCATCGATTCAAACTTTGATTCACAAGCTTACGACAAGAAGATTGATTATTTTCGAAAGAATGTAAATTCGAAAAATTGGTGATTTCGAAAAATTAACGACGGAGCCAGAAATCGAACCTGGCGTCTAGAGATGCTTGACCGGAGCCTTACTCGACTAGACCACCTAGCCGCCCTGACTCTGTTGTCGTTAATTCCTCTCATCACCAGTGAGTTCGAATTTGTTTTCCGGTTTATTTGTGAATAAGAAGTTTCTTCTCTTCAAGCACTGTGATTTGCGTAAAGTGCATAGTGGGTAAAATGTTTCTTTAATCAATTGTAAATATCTTGCAGGTATCAATTGCATTTCAATAGATATTGCGTCGTAAAACTGAAATAAGATATTGGCTTCTACGTCGCCGAAAAGTTCGATCGAACGATAATAATTCTATATTTCGTAACAAGGAGGCAAACTCGGTCTTTTCGGGCCGGGCGTAAGTTTGCAATATGAGTAGTAGGTGAGCCCGAAAACGAATATTGCAAATACGCGAGGCAAATACATCGAGTTTGTCTCCTCGTTGCGCACCATTGTTTATACAACAAGAGCATGTTACGCGTTTTTTCACGAAGCACGAAATTGAGGTTAGGGTCGTGTAGTGTCGGATTAGTCGCGACAGCGCAGGCGCGCAATCGAGAAAAGACCACTTTTAAATCCTAGGACTTGAAAGTGGTCTTTTCAGTACTCCGCGCACGCGCATTCACAGATTCACTCTATCGTCATAGAAACGAGTACTTTGTGTACGAAAAATATGCATCGAAAAACGCTTAAAACATACTCGCGTTATATAAAATATCTATTTGCTTAATCAGAGATATATTTACCATGAGAAATATAAGGGGAAAAGGAAACTAATGAAACAGGGAAACTGGGAAACTGGGAAACTGGGGAAACTATGACCATTACATGTAATGAGTAGAAAGTCCGGTGTTGTAAACAACTCTGACAGGCAACAAACAGAATCAGCGGGTGCGTGTTATGCGGTGCACCAATTTAGACGTGCAGGAACGGAAACGAAGTTACTCGTCGTGATTCCTTGTGGATATTTTTAGCACTCGACGCGTCCTTTTACAGCATTTCTCTCTCTTTCTCTCCCCGCAGCAGCACGCCTGCACTTGAGTTGGTGCCAGTATTCCGAACGCGTTTGAAACATCCTCGTGATCTCTCGCGTCCATCGCTGATGAGTTTGATTGAGATTAGAAACGGAGTCGCTATTTTCCGGTCCGTATCGTTGAACATTTATTTCCATGTATAATTGTCAGAAGTTCGTCTAAGCATGGTCACATCGTGGATCGCCGGATGAGAAAGACGTCAAGGTGACCGCCCTTCGTCATCTCATTGCCCAAAATTACCGTTATTAAATATTCCAACACCGGTGGGTACCGCATATATATCAGCTGAAGTTGAGCGGTGACACGGGTTTACATGAAAAAAAAAAAAAAAGAATAAAGATGAAAAATTTGAATCTATTAGAATAACAAAGAAACATACATATGCTTTGCAGGAATAAGCAAAGAGAAAAAAATAAAAGATGACAAAAAAAAAAACGAAAATGAAGAATAAAATGACAACGTTCCGCTAACGAGCCTTTTTCGTTATACGGCGTATATACTTATTATACCTCACATAGGGATATACCTAGGTAGATTATACAATGTGTAACTCACAAAAGTGCATACCTACATTGTACCTATGTATTCATCCATCCAGCTGCGTGTAGTCAGCGCGTGCGTATAATATCCGGTCTCTCTTTCTCACTCTTCCTTCCTCGTGTTCTATCCGTACAATATTATTCAGCTGCAATGCATCACGTATGTAGATGAAAATGGAAATATGTATATCATGCTAATCAAGTAAAGAAAGATGCATGTACAAGTAGGTATAAGAGTTTCTAGTTGGAGAGCGCTTTCAGCGAAGCGATGTACTTGGTGTACTTCGTGTGTACATTGTACACACATAACCTATACTCGGCACCACCTTACACATCGTGCACCAACGATGACGGGTATCCGTCCAACATAACGAGCTTTGCAATCGCATAGTAGTCGGCATTTACGTAGTCAGCCGTAGTACGACGGGCAGACTCTAGGAAGGAAGTTCGCAGCGGTGATCAGGATCGATCCGGCAACGTCGCAACCCGTCCCTCGGCGAGGAGACGGCAGCGTCGCCCTGCCGCCGTTATGTAACACCCGGCAACGTCGCCGCGGTGGGGGAAAACCGGCGTTGCCAAGAAGATGCGAGGCGGGGGAGGGAGAGGAGGAAGGTTCGAGCATCCCCGTACGTACGACTTACTGCGTCACGCGGGCAATCCCACCAACCCCTGTGCAACGTATAAGCGTCGTTGTTACTACAACTCGCCGATGGCCTTTCTCCTTCATTATTGTGTTCCTGGGTCATTATTATTTCCATGACGATTATCGTTATTTTTATTAATGCTGTTGATGGTGTTGTTGTTGTTGTTACTGTTATTTTTTTTTTCATGCGAGAGGGAAGTAACAAGCGCTGAGGTCAAACCAGTTCTTGGCTTTTCTTTTTTATAGTCCTCGTTTTATCTGGACATCCCTCCCTCTCTCTCTTTCTCACCCTTCTTGGATATAACGCAAGATCCTTTTATATCATAAGGTATCCTACCTACAACTATTATTCCAGAAACGAACTGGTTGGACGTTATAAGAAACGTAAAGCATTCTTGGTATTCTATCTGTGTACATAATACTGTACAGACTGTGTAGAAGTGAATAGAGGAGACCTTGAAATTCGATGGCGTCCAAGGCAGGGAGAAGAATGAATAGATATACTCTCGTCGCCGCATCACATTCTCTTGTAGGCGGCTTCCTTTCTTGCGTGTATCATTGGTGTGTGAAATAATGTGGCTATTATTAGGGACTTGTCAAATCTTCCTCGTGACAAATCCGACCTTAACAAAAAAAAAAGAAGTAATAGAAAAAGTATAAGCATTGGTATCTTTTATTTATTTCTTTTTATCCTCCACGAATTCGCCACCGCAAGGAAGTGACGGAACCGAATGCGTGAGTGGTACGCCGGTACAAAGCTGACAATAATACGACTTGTATATAATGTGTATGGATTTACATACTATAGCCGACTGCGTCATAATGTGCGTGCGTTTGTGTGTGTGAGATGTGTATCAGAGGCTAAGGCATGCAAGAGTCAACTGCGGATTAGATATGTGGGACGCATTGTTGCGTTTGTGTGTACTGTGTTATACAGATCTCCGAAGAAAAAAGAATTAAAAAAATAACAGCCGGTGTTTTATTCGCAACGTTTTTTATTTTCACATGTAACAATGATATTTCATGTGAATTTTAATTTCATCTCAACCCAGAGGAGGGAGATATTGTCGAACGAAGAGAAACCGGAACTTTACCGCTTGTATAAAATTGTAAAACCCTTCTGATATTTTATCTATTAAAGTTAATGAGGTCGACGGTCGAAGCGGGACGTAAAAAATTATTTCTACGTTGAATTGCGAAAATTTGCGTGTCTTATTTCGATTTTCAAACCGTTCTCTAATCGTCGACATCCTCTCGCTGTCGCAACGCGTTCGGTTGGACGGGAAATTGTTTCTACTTATATAATTTACGCATAGAGACGAGACCGTATGGACATGTACTTGCAAAGTCTAGGAAATGGATAGAACAATCGAAAGATTGCTTAACGACGCTTCGCTGGCGCATTGTTTGATTTTGCGATTTTCTACGGTAGGGTAAGCGCGACATTGCGAATAACGTTGGCCGCAATGACTGGGCGAAATTGTTCGTCGTCAGTCAGGCGTCTTTGATATCTCGCCACGTTCGCGGATCGTATAATAAGTTCAATACAACGCGGCCCTCGAGTCATCTGTGCATGGCTATTTAGGTTCGCGATCGTTATATATTTACAATTAACGTCCATTTCTTTGATAGATCGTTTCTCGTTTGCTCATTTTTGTTTGCTCGTTCTTTTTCCTTCTTTGTTTGTTTTTTCGACTGTTCGTTTTATCGCTTCCTTCTTCGTATTACTCTTCTCATTTTTTTTTTCCTCTTCTTTTTGTTTTCCTTTTTTCTCTTCCATTTCTTTCTCTCGCCGACGTTTCCCAGTCCCCATAACAATTCCATACCTCTCACGTTACTTATATACCGACGCCCGTCACTCTTCCGCCTAGACACGTTGAGCTATAACTGTAACGGTACTCTGTTATAATTACACGTCGCTTCTGCAAACGCTTTTCGTTCGCTTCTTATTTATGTATATTACATGCAGACAACTTATATCGTATACATATATTTATGTATATTTGGTATATGTATTTTATGACAAATTGCCGAGTTGCTTATTGTTAACAAACACAATCTTGTGATCGATAAAATTAATAAGAAATTTAAAATTTGTTCCAATGAAATTTACAATCACTACTGTGACATGTCAATTTACGTATAATACTAGCTGTATCACAATATTATATTGCAAAAGTCGTGTAAATTTATACAAATTTTGCCACTTCTAGTGGAATACATTACAATGGAAGTCATTGACATCGCAAGCATTGCGCGGATTTTAATGAAACTGTAATACAAGGATACGGATCGTCCAAGCAGATATCAGAGCTGGTACATTATTTGTACCCGGCAACACCTTGGGGCGTTTGGTACCCATTATACACGTGTGGCATGACGGCAAAGAGGCGCGGCGTTCGCGACGATATCTGCAACTATAACTGCACCCACGTTTAAAAAGGCGTACGGGAGATCGCGGAAGGCGTTCGCCCACCGTCCGTTCGTTCCTTTCTACCTGTATAATGTACGCAGGGTTACAAGAAGAGAAGTAGATGGTAAGAAGCCACAGCAGCAGTAGCAACAGCAAGAGGATGGAGTTATACAGAAGCGGAGAGCGTGTCCCGGCTCCGTTCGGCTAGGCAAGGCCTCAGCGCCTAGCTGCCGAGAGATCTTCTCGATGTTTTTAGACGGTCACGGTTCTTGTTTTGTAGTTCAACGACACGAACCTCAGCGACGTTGTCGCCGCACCTCCGTAGTCTTGTATCTAGTAGGACAGATAGGCGAGAGCCGCTGCTACTGTTGCTGGGCTTTTACATGGACATTAAAAAGTGCCTCAGAGTGCCCGCCCAAATTTCTATAATATTTTTCAATAAATATTCATTGGGGTCTATCCCACTTTGTGTGTCGACGTCCACGTATCCACCTATATGTATAACTGTCGCGAGGAACGACTAGAGAGAGATCCGCTAGATTTTTCACATGGAGTTTAATCCTGAGTTACGACTTTGAGAAGAAATTCACCGGACCGAGTCCTCGTTTTTAATGGATCTCGAACTGTCCAACAGTTTCTTCCCAATTATTCCATACCTACCTACATTGTATGTACTCTTCTTCTTTCAGCGATTATAAAAAAATTTTACCTTTCCGCGACAAAACTCAATTTTTGCATCATTGTTCGTTTAAAATTGTATTAGTCATAGTTTCTGTTCTGGTATTGCTGCCACTATACTTGTTCTCCGTCGTTGATAATTTATTAATAATCGATTGGCACCATATAAATGGGAAAGAATAAATAATTTATTATATTCCGGGTTGTGTTGTTGTTCGTGTTATTTATCTCGTTTCGTGTCGATTACGATTTGTGTTATTGCCATGTTTTTCTCCTGCTCACCTCTCGTACCTTTTTTTCGTGCCTCGTACGCCTGCATTGCAGTACGCAAGTATAAAACCGAATCGAATTCATGCGGACCGTTATTTAGCACTGTCATATTTTAACAGAATCGCACTCCTCCTCGGCTCGTATTATTGTAGGCACCACACATTTGCCCAGTCATTGGAACCGTTGCAACGTTACATCTCACGAAGCAGGTATTCACGACCCGAGATGTATAATTTATTCCACTGCTTACCGAGTCGTAATATCCTATCGTATGATGCTAACTAACCACGTGTAAAAAATTTCTGTAATCACTATCAAAAAAGTAACAAAAAAAAAAAAATACCAACCTAACAAATGAAATAGACCCGCTGTTCCCGGTCATTCCCAATTCTCGAATTCTCGATATATTTGCACTACAAGGCCCTTGGGAGGCAGTATAATGGCTTTGTACATACGACGTACAGGTATTTACATACACGGGTATCCATATGAGAACTATAACGCGCCGTAGTGCAAACATGATTCAGCGGTAGCAGAGGTCTGCTGGAGATAGCGGATAGAAGCTAGCTAGGTGCTGCAGTGTTGGAAGGAGGTAAAGGTTCCCTACGTTCCTATCAATCCTGTCTGCCTGCCTGCAGGGATTTTAATAGCGCTGCAAGAATAGGTTGATGTACAACGCGGGGCAAACTAGGGCGTCTTGCCTTGCTCTGCCTGTTGTTATTAATATTATTATTGTCGTCATCATTATTATTGTTATTAAACGCATGCCTGCACGCTCGAGAGGTATACCTCACGAAGACGAGAGAGAGGATTGATGGCGGTGATGTGCTCAAAATTGACTCTCAAACCTCGTCGTGCACGTCGTCCGTCCCACCATCCATCCATCCATCCTTTCGTTCGCTCTTATACATGTATGAGATCGTGTTGCAGCGGGAGTCGTTGGAAATATTACGTACCTTAGCTACTCACCTCTAGGCATGCTTGCGCTCGCGGAGGATAACTTCTGCCCACACGTATGAAATTCGGGGGAGGGAGTTACATGCGTGCCGCTGTGCCATAACGATACAACAGAACGCCTAAAGCCTATTCGAATTCGACTCCGCGTATGTACCTCACAGCTCACGCTTTGCCTGTTCTTGCTGCTCCTGCTGTTGTTACCCGCTGTATAGCAAGGTCAACAGCATTGGCTAGATACTGCGCATTATTTTTTTCACCTGGCCGGTTTACGTGCTAGCCGGATACACATTTTACACGTTTGGGTTTTCCAGAGAACGGTGGGATTTGAAACCTGAGTAATTGTACCTAATAATAACCGATTGAAATCGGGGTTGAAGCTAGTAACGTTACCGTAATGAAACATTGGGGGGAAATAATTACTATTTTTTTATTTTCACAATAACTTTGAAGGAACGTAGATTTCGAAGTATGTGTATGTTATGCTTTATTACGGTTTACCGAATTTCAAACAATTGAAAAATCGCGAGATAACAGTTTTTTTCCGAAGCGTGAATCGTTACGATAACGTTACTAACTTGAATATGGTGATTGAATTCGTTTTAAAGATCAAGGCACTAAATACGACGTGTTAAACGGTATATGAAACACATGAAAGTTTCTAGGTACCCTAACGGTTGAATTAACCGTGGCAATGGGATTATATAATTTTTCTTTCCTTGCGGGAAAGATTCTCACGACGTTTCTGTTTCTTGCTGAATTTGGTGCTGGTTCAGAAAATAACTGTTCATTAGAACCGTACCGCGGGATATTCTGTAAATGGAATAACTTGATAGTCGAAATTTATGACATGTCAAGTATTATGACTTGATTACACCGAGGTTAGAGTAAAAACGGTTACGGCGAGGTACCGTACCTGCAACGACTGATTAAATTTCCAGCCTCGATGGTTTTCACGGTCTCTAATTACAGATAATGACCCACCTAAATAGCCCAAAATACACACGTGTAAGATCTCTTACCGAATGTAAATATAACGTATAACGCACTTTGACGAAGATCGTATACTTGACTTCAAATTCTAAAACTCACTCACCTCCTAGGAATTCATGGCGATGATTTTTTCCGTCTACTAAAAAGGAGGTAACGAGGCATGTTTAGAAGGCGTAACTCGCTGGCGCAACCTTGTAATTATAAACCATTCAGAGTAATATACCAGCCTCTGTATAACGTATACACATATTCAGTGACATTAGTGCGGTACGCGGAATATATACGAACACTTGGAGGAGAGCCCATCACAGCCTTTAATTGTCTCTTTCTCTCCTCGTTCCTTCGCCCTCTCTTAAACCTGCCCCAACAATTGATGTTAACACTCAACTCCACTTCACGTCACAGTGGTCCTGTCCAATCGACGGAGCACGCTGTTAATGTGTACAATTACGTTGACGCGCCATGAGTTTTACTTTGTACATACGTCTTATTGTCTGGTTGTGCACGCCTGCTACACGGCTCTTGTAGAGAATTGAGAAAAGAATTTATTTTCTGAATTGATCTTGATTTTTGAGCCTCGTAATTATGGGATTCGTGCTGGTTTCGGTACGTCAACCGTACTTCGCGGGTGGATCCAACTATTGTGGGGAGGAATCTTCTTCCGTAACCTTCGCGAATGTTGGCCTGGAAATATGAATCGCATCACGGTCAGCCAGCAGGCGGCTGCTGCTGTTGCCACAGAAACGTGGAGAAAAAGTTCTCTCTGAAGAAGGAGGAGGAGAAGGAGGAGGCGAAAACAGCTGGTTACAGACGGACCAACGTCCCGATCTCCGTCCGCGCGGCAATAAAACGTGTGTATATAGGGACATTGACTGGATCTGCGAACGGGAAAACACGCGAGCTGGTTGTGCCTCCTCGTCCCCCGCCTCCACCGCCGTCGCGTTTGTAGGTAGATATAGAAAGGAACTTGGAAAACCAGGTGCGTTTGACAGCCGCGGCGGCTGTGCACGTTTAATTGCCTGCCCGTGAGCAACCTGCGATCGTACTTCTGTTGCGTAGAATAAGAAGAAAGAATAGTAGAAGAAGTTGAGGAGCCTTTGGCACTGTTTTATCGTTCACAGTGGTGTCGAAATAATGATGATTCTTATTTTTTCCGTCTTCTCTCTCTCTCTCTCTCTCTCTCTCTCTCGCTCTCTCTCTCTCTTTCTCTCTCCCTTCATTCCTGCAGCTGTTTATTTTTCTTCCCTCATCGCAGTTAGAAACGACCGAGCGTTTAAATCACCGACGATTTATCCATCTGCAACAGCTGCCCACGCGATTTCTCTAACGGATAATGACAGCCGGTGAACAGCGTTGCCTATATATCGAAGGTTAAAGGAGTAACGAACGAAGAAGGTTACGCACGCATACACCGATGTGTACTATATTTATGTAGCAACAATCTCGTATACCTCATACCTGCGCCTAATTGTGAAATAAATATCGCGCTAAAACACATCGTTACTAATTATCCTCCAACGCACGGTATGCTGCAATTCGAAATTTCTATACTCCACTCGGTTCGCGGGATACGTTGGAATTGTGTAACAGGTTGTTTGTTTTTATTATTTTTTTATCATTATTATCATTATAATTTTTTTTTTTCTCCTTTTTAAACACATACGACTTTTACACGAGGCTCTAAACGGTCGAACTATGAATAGGTATATGCATGTATACAAGAAAGTAAAAGATTCTTTTAGCTGTGTGAATCAATTGCTGTTGCGTGCTTTGCTCGCGAATAACTTTGGCGGTGACCTGCTTAAGGAGTTTATTCACCTCGGTTTACTGATGCTACGTACGCTAAAGAAGAAAAAAAAGAAAGCTATTGAAATAAGAAGAAACGACGTCTGTGTACATAAATGTGAATACGTAAGTCTCTTGCGATCGTTCAACATCACTGGTATAACGAACGATCGCGCAACTCGCGTCAAATCTCTACTCGACTGATAGAATTTTGGTCCAAAATGAAAATTTCATCACAAGTAATCTACAAATCGTTACGCAGGGAAAATTTAAGGTGAAATGTATAAATCTATCGCCGGTTCTCTGTATTTAAAACATCGGAAGCGTGTCGCCATGGAGATAATTCGAACACATGTATACGAAATTTCAGTCGACTACCGGTTGGTTTATTTTCGGCCAAATTACTAAGCCGCGTGGCCTGTTTTCCTCGTCGCTGGCATCCACTTACAATCAGAGTTTGACCGGCGCCGCCTGATGCAATTGTGGAAATCGTTGCAGCTTGTTACCACGACATAGAACTCGGTATATGTATAAAACCTGTCCAGAAAAGTCCCGGCTTTAGCCTATGACCTACCTCAATATATCTATCGTTATATTACGAGCTGCACACACAAACACACACGTTCTTGGTATGTCTCCCTGCTTGCCTGCCTGCCTTCTCCTACCGACCAGCTGTGCAGCTCACCTTGTCAGGCTAATAAAACATTGCAGGCTGCCCCGCTGTGGACGTCCGCGTCTGGCCGACTCTCTTTCCTTGGTTGTTGCAGCCTAGGTTAAGTAATTGCGGTTCCCGGGGTTTCGAATATTTGAGATCGTTTTATTTGGACTTATTTTTTTTCTTCCTTTCTTCCTTCTTATTATGTTTTCCGCAGCATCGCGTAATCAAGGTTGTACAAATCTGCGAAAATAGGAAAGGTCGGGGACTTTTACTTTGACTTGTTGAATACACCGAGTCGCGAATAACGCTCTTCTTCATTCCAATCACGAATCGGACTCGACTTTGGGTCTCGGTCCTAAATCCTACGATTTCAAATCAAAATATAATCAGCAACTGTGTATAATCAAATTTTTTTGTTTTAAAAATCTTTGAACCTGAGGATAACGTGAGAAACTTTTTAGAGGCAGACTTATGCTCAAGGAGGAAAATACCGATATCGAGAGTGAAGATATTTGGTCGTTGTCGTAGCAACCGGATCAGCGTGTTCGGTGTTTCGCTGCAGCGGAAATCGACGCATTCGACTGCGAATGACGTGGAAGTTGTGTCCGTGTGCGTGCTCCGGCACATTTTCTTCGCTAGCGTGTAGAAAAGTAGAGGTGAGGGCCGTGAATTGGGAGGTCTCGAATCAGCGGGAAAGAAGGGTCGGACCTCGTCGGAGGATCGTCACACCCCCCGGGGAGTTTTCCTCAACATTTCCATTTTCGAGTCATTGCGTTCCGCCTCTTGTTCCCGAGCGGAGAGAGAGCGGAGAGAGAGAGAGACTGATTGTGCGAGACTGAGAAATTACACGGGGAGAAAGGCCGAAAGCGGGCGGCGAAAGCGAGACAGAGAATACATATTCAGCCTCGAAAATTTCCCTTCGAAGAAACCCGTTCGCTCTCCTTAGTCGCCCGGACCTTTGAGAAGGCTGTTCCCTTCTCTCGTCTCTTCTCTTCTCTTCTTTTCACTTCTCTCCTCGTCTCGCGGACAGCTTATTGTGCGACATTCGGTTAAAACTCTCTTCTCTCCTCTCTCTCTCTCTCCCCCTCCCTACCCGCGGGCTTTATATTTGAGTACGTTACCTTCACACATGCGTCGATGTCGCATGTCGTGAGGGAGAGACGGCGGTGTATCTCCTCCCCGTCGTCTACGTCGTCTACGTCTACGTCGTCGTCGTCGTCGTCGTCGTCGTCGTCGTCGTCGTCGTCGTCGTCCACGTCTCCGTGGCGGCTACCAATTTAGGTCGCCGCGTTCGGAAACCGGTATGGTAATGCATGACGGGGAAAGGCGCGGGGCAGGGGGGGGGAGGGGGAGGGCACACATCTTGTGGTACAAAAAAACATCCCCCACCTTACCCGCCGGCTCCTGGTGCACAATCGTCACCCCGATTCCTCCTCTCTTCCTCCTTACCGTTTTTTTTTCCACGCTGACGTCGTTGTTGTGTAATATATTCTACTATTCTGCTATCGTGCACGTTTTCCTTCCTATCGTGGAACCGGTCCCTCCCTCCCTCCTGCCCTATCTTCCTCCCTCTTTTTATGTTATACGAATCGAAATTCACGGGAAAGTATTTTTTTTATTTCTGTTTTTGAACGGAAAAACGCTCTCGTCAGTTTCGATAACGTACTTCTTTTTCGTGTTAAAAAAATTCTTCCGATGATACTTTTCCACCGGCTACTGTATAAGGTGTGCTGCGGGTAATTGGATAAATTTTGATAATCGAACAAACGTTCGTTCAACGATAAATGGGAATAAAGACGTGGAAGAAAAAGAAGACGCTATGAGGTGGGATTGAAGAGGTAGAAATCTGCGGTGCAGGGATTTTGGAGAAATTAAGTTCAGAAATATCGCGGAGGGTGGGGAAGAAGCGCGAAGCCTACGTAAGCACGACGAATGCTTACCTGGCACGAAAAAAGGCTTAAGGCTTCCGCTACTGAGCCCGTAAAAATACAACGCTGAAGATTTAACGTCAATATAAAACGAAGAGGAGGAAGAACGGGAATAGGAATGGAAATAGGAACGGGGATGGGAGATGGGAGATGAACGAATCGATCGCATAATTGCCTGCTTACTGTCGTAAGCTCGGCAAGATTGAAATCAAAAACTCATATAGAGGCAGAGAAAAAGAAAGAATTTCATTGGAAATGAGTAATCAGTCTGCAGGAAATAGTCGTGTCGCTATATGTGGTCTCTTACTGTTGCGAGCCCTTCGATTCGAAACGTGCATTCGATGTTTCTGAATTAACTTTAATTCCTGCAATACATTTCAGGATATGGAAAAGTGAGGCATTGCACCTAGTCACTCGCACTCGGTTATAAGACGTATCGTACGTCCACGGACTGTGTCTGATTACCTAACGCGAGTCGAGTATAGCGGCGCAAAACGCAAACTGAATGAAACTGGCCTCCGTCCACTTCTCGGAATGAAAGCAAACCTCCTTCCATATTCCTTAACTACTTATTTCACACGAAGAACCGAACGGTATTCGTCTGTCGAGGAGCTCGCGAGACAAGTTTTGACTAAATTCGCACGACTCCTGCAACCAATGTCTTCGGTAATCGTTATCGGGGTTGATAAATTTCAAAAATTTCTTCCCTTACGAGAAGTTCAAGAGAAAGACGACTCGGTAGTTTAGTGCTGTAGTTTCTGCCTGTCCTCCGTTCGTCATCAAGCTAACGAAAAGATATAAAAAAAAATAAACCTCAAAAATCCACGATATTTTTACAAAAAAAAAAAGAACTATGTATCGACGTACTATGTTCGTACATGACCAGTTATGTGTGTACCTACCACCCTGCGTAGTTGGTATGCTGCCAGGTTACGGTATAGCTTTAGCACACAGGCTCTTGTTGACTTTCGAAAAAGCTGTCGTGGTGGAATGTAGAAACGAAAGGTGGAGGATGAGGATAGGGATGAGCTGGAGCTGAAGGTTTAATAAGTTGAAACTCAAGGTGGGCGCAGGGCTAATCATTGTTTGGCAAATATTTTTTTCAACTTCCGAGTCGTTAAGTCACCTGCCTTGCAGCTTGTAGCGATTATGTTATACGCGAGGCACCGAGGAACGGGTATACGTATAATATCGATGTTATCCGAACGGTTAGTAGAGTTAGCTCCGGATACTTTACCCGATGCGCAACCCTGCAAGCGTTTGCTACTTTCCCCGTATTTTACATCGATCGTAACGCAAACCGCCGCCTATAATGCACTTCCTCCTACTGCGGCTACCAGCTTTACTACATTGTGTCTAAAATACCCGTCTTGCGATGCAATATCCTTGCGGTCGTGGTGCACAGGTATCCGTGTTGTGAGATCCGAAACTTACCACTGCTGTCATTCCGGCTGTACACTGTACAGGGTGTCCCACTTTGGAAAATACGGTCAAATGTTTCCTCAATTGTCTTGAATGAAATTCTCATCATTTTAAGCCATTCGCACTAAATACCCCGGTGTATCGGTTTCACTGCGAAGTCCCGCGGTAATTTCGAGAAATATTCACGTACCAGGGACCAGGTTCACGAAATGGAGATCGAAATCCTCTTTACTTTTTAATACTTCCGTTTGACCTACATCAACAAGTGACGCAAGGCCGACGGTGAATTCCTGATAACTTTGTATCGTGGAAAATTTCTTTTATTTACTCAAAAATGATGTACACAGCCAAAATCTTATGCTAAGGTACACTGACGGTGAGGGCAAAAAATCGTTGAATCAACTAAATGTGCGGTCACGGGCGGTGAAATACATATTGATTCGCGGCAATTCAAGATCTGTTGGTCTGACGAAGTGTTTAAATTTGTAATGATGATGTCCAGAGTTTTGAATGCTTAAATAACAAAATGTACTATCCAACACAACTAAACATTTTGTTGTACCAACAGATCTTGAACTGTCATAAATACATATTTATTTCGCCGCCCCGTGACCGTACATTTGGTTGATTTAGCGACTTTTTTCTTTCAGTGTATTATTTTATTTTTTCCCTTATTTGAATATGTTTCGAATTCTGACCATCCGATTTACGAGAATTAAACACCCTATGGCACGCGCATGATGATCTTTATCATATTATTATTATTGTCGTATCATCTATAGACAGAATGGCCCGTCGCCTGATACGGTTTAAAGCGCATGCGTTAAAAACCAGGGTGACCAACCGTCGTGAACGTAACGTCAAAAATTTTGACAGTTGATGCGAATTCACGACCGTGGGTCGCCCCGACGGGACAATTGCTCTCGAATTTGAGCGCATGCGCGCTAGATCATTTGTTCGTTAGCAATTCGTTTAAACTGTACTACTTTCTAGGCAGTGTGTTATATACGTGCGTATTACTAATGCAAATAATTTTAATATTTGACGTGGAGGGAATTAAGGCTTGTGTGGGCGCCGTGAGTAACACACCGATAATTTTGTCGTTTGTGCGCGCGTACGGGATGTTATAACACCGATGTGTCGTCGCGGCGAGGTACCTAAGTAGGTAGGGCACCGCTTGCTTTCTCGCATGCGGCGTGTGGTGTGTTACACGCAAGCGCACACATGTGTCATGTTTTGCGGGCAGAGACATGGATGGCGGGTATGAGATGTACGTGTTGAAACGCGACGCGAGTAAAATTCAATGACCTCGACGTGATCATTTTCTAAAATCCAGTTTGGCCGATGACAGTATGCTGATGCTGCCCGCCCGCCTTGCTTGCCTCTGAGAAGGAACAGGTTACCGTTTACGTGTCGAGCCTTGTGGGAAGATAGTCGAGAGTCCGCCTCCAGCAGCTCGCCGTCTTCTTCTTCTTCTTCTTCTTTCTCTTTTCCTCCTCCACGTCGCAAAAGAGCCTCGTTCCGTCTCTATCCAGCTTCATTTCTCTCTCTCTCTCTCTCTCTCTCTCTCTCTCTCTCTCTCTCTCTCTCTCTCTCTCATCCTCTTGATTCTCTTCTCGCTGTGTTTTCCTCTTTCAGACTTCGGCTGAATCGACTTGCTCGAAAAGAGGAATAAGAGTAAAGAGAATAAAAAGAATAAAAAGAATGGGAAGGTCTCAGTAAGTCTCGACACTTCCATCTTTGATGCTGCTGCTGCTGCTGCTTGGTCGTTTCGAGATGCCCGCGAGTCAGTTTTATCCCGAAGCGCGCGGGCAAGACTCGTTACGGCTTGCCGGTGCTATAATTATCCGTTTTACTTATCTTTTTCTCACTTTTTTTATGAACCAAGATTTTCCTATCTCATTATAGTCGGCGTTCACAGAATTGTCCCTTCCTTGTTTGAATTTCGCTTATTTATCTCGCGGACGATTCTTACTTGTCGTTTTTTTTTCTTTCTTTTTTTCCATCATCGTTCTACCCAAACGACGAACTCGATGCATGCGGCGGATACTTTTTTTTTTTTTTTCTCCACCCTTGAGAAAAGTCAATAACGTCGTCTCGAGGTACCGTTGCCTTCGTCATTGTTTTACGTGTCAGAAAGACAGCTCCTTTCATTTCTCTCGAGATGCAAATAAACCCAATAACGGTTTTCTCCTCAAAGTAAACGCTCGAGCTGAAATAAAAATAAAACTGCAGCTGTACCAACAAATAGTAATATTATGCACTCTTCAGCGTAGGTCATGGTGCGCGGTTTAACATATTATAATATCCGGAGACGCGACGATCATTCTGGGATTCGAAACAGCTACGACGAATGCGACTTTTTAATCGACACCGCAAAGTGTCGGTAAATATAACGAAGGCAGTCGGTTACGCATCATCCGACTTGAATCTCACGGTGTTTTATTACAAGTTTGTTTTCTTTTCTTTATCACGACGAGGAACGCTCAACCCGTCGATTGTTCCTACGCACGGTGGCGAGACAGATCGAAAAAACCGGGAATAGTCAGCGAATTTCGTCTATCGGGAAAATTCAGGGAATTATGACGGACCATTGGGAAGATAAACGTACTTGTTTTTATAAATCGTTTTCAAACCTCAGTTAAGCTGACTTTCGGAAATGGTATTGTTCAATTTATAATTATACGTGCGAAACGAAGCAATATTATTTGTGTTTTTTAGATCCAAATTTATGCGTTGAAGGTGCACAACTTCTGGAGTTTTTGGTCGTAGAAGCTGCCCAATATTACATAAGATTCGTGGGAAGAGTCAGGGAATTCTGAGATTTGTTTTTAACAAGATTTTCGCAACCCTTATAGATAACAGGTCAAATTGGTATGGACGTATTTTAAGTTCGTCCCGTACGGTCGAACGCTCTTTGAACTGGACGTTTATCTCATATCCGGCCAAGAAACGAGACTTAGGTAGGTACCAAAACGCTCTAGGCACGTATCGTCACGGATATCTTTAACCGGTTGATCCGTGAAGATGGTTTGGTAGCTTCTTCGTCTCTTTCTTCTTAATCTCCCTCTTTACCGGTCAACGATTCGTATAAAACAACCTGGACCGATTAATTAGTTTTTGTTCGAGGGTCGCCGATCGAATGGAAAGAAAATCTAACACACCTTTACACAGAAGGAGTGCAATCAAAATGGGATACACGAATAAATTTCACAGCATCTTCCCGGTGATTACTCTTAAAGTTACCCGCACACAAGTTGGTGGAAAAAAAAAACTAAACACGGCTCGCGAGGCGCCGCCGTTTGCGTATCTCTCTTCATCTCCGCGTCTCTTTCGCGCCTCCGCATACATATGTGTGCTCGTATACACCATCGGGGAGAAGCGTCGTGACGGCGGCGATGCCGATGGCGATGACGGTGGTACACGGAGAGAGAGCGTGCGAGCAAAGCTGCGCCTCTCCCGCTCGCTGACGATGATCTCGTAGCTCGGAAGCGGTACACCTATCCGTGGAATATTTTACCGGCGTCGACACGCGCTTAACGGGAAAATCCCCACCTGCGGGTTAATTACGAGCCAAGCCAGCAATGCTCTTCGAATGGGTTTTGCGTTTCGCGCCGCGCCGCGCCGCGCCTATTCGCCTATTTCGCTTTGTCTATACGCACACATCAACGGCGAGCGAAACTCCCCGTCGCGTTTCGTCCGCATCCGCGATTTTAATACTTTAATTAAAACAGTGGACGGTAATCAGAGATGGTTGTTTTCGTCGGTCGGACTGCCGACTCGAGATACCAATACCGATGTACAGTATTTATCATCCCACCATCGGCACTGCTAGCCGCCATCATTTTCCTTTTCACACTTGTACGCGTATCCGTCACCTTGTTTACTTCCGCCAACCAACTGCACCGTTAATTATACCCCGAACTCTCCACCTTCGATACGGGATTTCCAGCCGAAAGCTCACTCGAGCGAATTGTGCGCTGTTTGCTCGATAGTTGGTATAAACAACTCCCCCTCCACTCTCGATCTGCTTTTACTTCCGCATCGTTGCTTGTACTGTATGTTATAAGCGTACGTATTTTCCTTCTTCGTATACGATGCTCTGTTAGGATGAAGGAAAAAGCGGCCTCTTTATCACGTAGTGTCAAAATTTATAATGCTAAAATCGTTCGCGACAAATGACCTGTGGAATAAGTAAAAAGAAAAAAAAAAAACTTCACAATAGGTTGAGCCATTTTAGAGATTTTCGAACACGTACGCAAAGAGCGGTGAATCTACTCACGTACAATTTAGACGTGTACGGAGGAGAGAATAAATTATTATTGCATAGTTTGATCACACGATCAATCTACGAACTTGTTTCGTAGCCGTTTCGATCCGTCTTATCCACACACAGAGACAGAAACAAAAGGTAATAGACAAACGACATAGAATTGAAGAGGAAAAGTATACATGTATCCATAGAACCTTCTATACACATACATACGTGTGTACAAAGTGCAGACCGTGACGGTCTGCGTGTAACGCGTAAATTGGGTTGGAGCAAAGTGGCTGCTCGGAGGTTCAATTCGCCTCGCAAAGAAAGCGGGCCCGGACGGACCCAGAATGAACTGTCTGTCTACGTAAATTTAAGCCCCCGCTCTGCTCGGCTCCGGAGGGATATAGATTGGAAAGGGGATGAGGATGGGGATGGGGGCGCCCCGAGGAGGAGGACCCAGCAGTCTGCGGCGGGTTTGGGTTAGGAATTCTGCCTGCGCTGGTGGCTCGGTGGCTCGGCCGGGTCGCCCGAGGTCGGAGGGCGAGTTCGGGGGAGGCGAATCCATTCTCGACCCTTCCACTCCCCCCGAACCACCGTCGGCTCTCTATTCCCTAGCTGATCAGGGACGTCCCACGCTCCCGGCGAACCCGACTCCACGGGATAAACCGCGCGTTCTACCTACCCCCGAATTCCTTGCGGTTTTGGGTAGGTATTCCACGATCTAATTTCATCGGGCTCGGGTTCGCTCTTTCTCATTTCGCAAGGCCTCGAAGATGCTCGTCCGTAATTTTCTACGGTACGAAACTTCGCGATTTTATTAACGCAGGTTTGAAAATGCAGTGTGGATTCGCACGTGGGAATTATAACCGTGAGTCGTGACGTTGGGAGAGTAGCGAAATTTGGATAAATGCATATTCGGAATATATCGTGTAGATTTTGAAGAAGTTGCGAGAGGAATCTTTGACGAAAACTAATAAACGCAACGTAAAAAGTGCAGTAGGAGATTGCAGAAACATTAACGCAAATGGTTTTCGATATTATAGTTCGATGGAGACAGTTGGAGTACATATTATGAGGTTGAAATTTGTAAGGTTACGATTTTAGGGAAAAAAAACTCTATGGGATTATCTGAAATTTGGTAAACCGTGCAATAACAAAGCGAAACGTTTCATAACAAGCGAAGTTACTGCGAAAACATGAAATTGAATCGAATTTTTTTTCTTTTACTCGGTTTTTCTTGTAAAATTGCAACGACTTAACCTTTAGAGGGTCGATATTTTCATGTTGAAATTCGATATTTTTTAGAGATACGCTTGATGTATACAAATAGTCGACACGTCCGATGGTGTTTCCGAATTACCTGCCGACTTCTAAAAAAAGCCGCACCGGCCCTCCAAAGGTTAAATTCGTTGCTGACGTACCGCATTACGTATATTATACGTACGTCGACGATGGGTCTCTCTTTCTCTCTCACCTGGATATAACGTATTGATCGTAAAGAAACACGAGGCGGCTGTACGTCCGCGTCGTACGGAGATAGTCGGTCGGTTGATTCTCTCTAGGAACAGTGGCTTAATACACCGATATGTAACATGGGTGCAGCGAAGTCTACCATCCTCGGCACCGTGCACGGTCTGAAAGGTCGTCGGGCCCCGTTTCGGCCAGGCGCGGCCCTGACCACCCACCCCCGACCGGCCGGTCGATATTCCGGCGTTGCCGTTTCAGCCCGCACGCGCTCTCCCTCCCCCTCAGCCTCTCGCCCCAACCCCCAAACCCCCAAACCCCCAAACTTAAAACCCCGCGGCCCGGTTGCCCTCACCCACTTCAATGTCTCCACTTGTCTTTTCTACGCGGGCCACCCAGTGCCACGAGGACAGTAATTTTCCCTCCTCTATCCGTATAACGCGGATTAAACTTTCCAACCCTTCCTCCCTTCCTCCCACCCCGCGATGCATTCCCTCCTAGCTATACGGAGGTCCGCCTCGTTTTTCACGCGTACGTGTGTGAGTGGAAACTCCGGGACCCCGCCTACGGCTCGATCTGCCTCGTTCTTTTCCACCCTACCGAATCCCTTTTCTGTCTCGCATGTTGTACGTATGTACGCATGCCTAGGTACAAGTGTGCACGATGATCGGTTGGTATGCGTTCGAACGGACAAGGCCACCGGCGAAATTCACTCGGTGCCGCTGCTTTATCCTCTTTCTATATACATTATACATGTATACGATAAAAATCCCACCCTAGCTTCGACGACGCTGTGCTGCTGCTGCAACACTGCTTTGTACCCGAGAGCATACACGCATACGTATATGTATATTTTACATAGATGTGTATGTAGTACATAGTGAAAGTCGTGAATCGATGCTGAGGGATATTGTTTAATGCGTCTCTTGAATTCGTTCGTTCGTTCGTTCGTACCTTGTTACTTTATACATACATTGTTATTCTCGTTACGTCGTCTGATTTGCATTCGTTATATTTGACAATACGTGTATAAAATCTCTATGCGAGTAATGTACACTCTTCGTACAATGTAAATCAGCGTTACGTGTCGGGTTGTTATAAACACGTGGATGTTTCACGAAAATGTTGATAATGTGTGAAAATCCAAAGATTATACCTTATTGTCTAAAACTGTCCATTCGAATCCTGAGGAAAAAAGCTAATTGTTTAAGGGATATTCAAAATTGCGATAATCGGCGATGAGAATTACAATTGATGGATAAATAAAAATACGCCTAAAATTCGTGTTCAGAACACGCGCAAGAACACAATTGTAGTAAGTCAACTGTAATCGTTCAGTTACGTATGTTTATACTTTTCCATTGCGGATCGGTTCAGAATATCCGCGCATTTATCTCGGGTTCTTTAATTGGCAATGACAACCGCGCATGATCCAATTATAATCGATGCTCTTCTGTACCGTTGTTATTTATTATAACGTGCATCGAGTTGGTATACCCGTGCATCGAATCCTTCCGTGCACCTATTTTCAACTGATTGGCTGACAACCCGTTCCAAATACGTTTTTCTCCTCCCGCTCTTCGTCATTCCCGATTGTCGCACCGTGTATTATCGTTAGTCCGATGATATCCCGCCACCTCGGTGTCTCTCGGATGTTAATAAAATAATGTACATTTTTACTCCATTTCTTTTTTACGTACCCCTCGAACGACTGCGCGGTAAAAACTTGTGGAACTTTTAACGTCTCATTGTGTAAGTTACATTTCAGATCGTCCACTTCGCCTTTTCTCCGATTAGTTGTAACTTTTTACCGTCTCAAGAAATCTATTTACTTTCCACTAAAATTTAATCCCCGATCAACTACTTATCGGTTTTACAATCAACTATAGCAGACACCTTTGCGTTGCTTTCCTTTTTTTTTCGTTTGCTTTCGTCTTGTAAAACGGTGGAAAACGGAAACCTGGCGGAACACTTGCGAATTTTATAGCAATCCGTACACGAGCATACGTACAGTGAGTTAAAGAATTCATGATTGCATCGTGAAAAGTGCAATAATGTTTAGTGGTACTCGAATACCTGTCGTTTCGATTTGTCTGTAATACTGTTACTTTTTTTTTATTATTATAAGAATGCACAGCTTTCAGCAATGGTGGTAAAATTATTCGACGTGTACTTTTGAAACCGCAAAACCACGCGGTTTCAAAACCGAATGGACACATCTTGCGATGTTTGGTCAAGGAATATCACTGATTTGTAGGATCCTGCGAAATCACTGACGTGCACATATTATTACGTTCTAGACGATAAGGTTGCTGCAGTGGAAAGTAGAAAGTATTTAAATAAACGACGGTAATGACAGATTACAGTATCTTTTTGAAAATAACGAATTATGTACTCACGAAATGTACGTTAGAATTACATCGTGACTAGAAAACGAATGATATCGTGCTGGGATTATTGTTATTATTATTACCGTTTAGTGGATACTATCCATGTTTTCTAATCTACCGCGCAATACACGCGAAGAGATCGATTAGTCATTTGCGTTTATTCTAATTCTTATCGTTAAATTACTTACAAAGTATAAATCCAAAATTTTCGAGAGAACGTAAAATTGCACAGAGAAACTGGATATTATGAAATTTGGCAAGAAAAGAGATTCACCTTGACTCTCGTCGTCCAACGTCACGAGAAGCACGAGAAACGATTCTTTCCAAATTCAGGTCTTTTACTGCAAAAAAATAAAACGTTCTTTGTGCGGTAGGTATTCCTAAATAAATACCGCGTGGCCGTGTAGGTCCTATATAGCCTACCTTATACATACCTGCAAAACGCGACCGTTATACCGTCCGACCTAGTTTCTGCCGGAGTCATAAAATTGTGTATGGTAGTATCCGGACTACAGGTAATATAACACAATATGCGTGCAGAGGCAACACGGGCGTACAGTCTGCCACAGAGAGATAGAACGTTTGCCCGGCTTGAACCTGGTGCTTCTCATCGCGTCTTGTCGGTGCTGACGAGAAGAGTCCGCCTTGTCATCCGTCGTGTCGTATCGCATACGTATATATCCGTATATGCGTGTGTGTATGTATAGTAAGTCCCCCCCAGCTTTGTGCTCGTTTTCATCCTTTTGTATCTCCTTTCATTTCCCTTCCGTAACCCGCCTCTTCCTCATCCTCGTTTCTCGTCCGGCTTTGGCTTTGGCTCTGGCTTTGGCTTCGCGGGCACAGAGACGCGAAGGAGTAAAACCATATAGAATTCGTCCAGCGAAGGAGAAGCAGCGAGCACAACGACGCGTTCTATTTCTATATTATATATAATATGTATATGTGGTGTGGGTATATACCGAACTCTGTTGCGCCTACCTCGTACACACGTATGAACGAATGTCCCACATATCTCATACCGTATTTCGCGTTCGTATATTACAGCCTTTCTTCTTCTTTTTCTACGTATCCGTGTCCTTTTCTCTTCTTCTTCTTCTTCTTCTTCCTTTTTTCATCATCTATTTTATCTGCTTCTTTTTTCTCTACCCTATAAGATAGATTTTTCATCCTGCACCGCAGATTCAATAAAAGCTTCAACAGCCCCCGTCCCGCGTCCCTCTCATTCCATCCACAAATTCCAATATCCAATCTGAAGTTAACACCGAGCGAAATCGTACTTTCATCCTCCTCTTCTTCGCGCTCAGGTTTCGTCGATGAGACGAATTTTTTATTATTTTTCTTCCTTTATTCGTTACTTGATATATTTTCACCCGGTTATACTCGATATTATTTCCGGCAATTATTTTTGTTAATTAACAACTACGGCGACGAAAATCGAAGATCCAACTTGCTTGCTGCACCCCTTTCACTTTCCCTTTAACTTCCAAGATTTCTACCCTCGGATGGCGTAATATAAAAGCGGTGGTGCGGTTCATGGTCAATTAAAATTTTTTACCCTTGGATTATTACGCGCAGGTATAACCAAAGAACGGTGTTGCTTTTGTTCTCTCGCATCGTTCGAAGACAAAAGACTATTATTATATGATGTTCGAGCTCGTGAGAAAAGAGGAGTAAAAACACTCTGTGGTTCTTTGATTCTAACGAATATAATAAAAATATTCGATATATATATAAAATAACGATCAAGATTCAGGGAGAGTGTCGAAAAAGAAGGTGGGATATAAAAGAAAAGAAAAGGAAAAAGAGAAAGAATAGAAATTATACACCGCAGGCGAATGAAGATGAGCTCTAAAAGTGGCAGTTGGGTGCAGGCAGGAGCTGCTCTCATCTTCGCCACCGTCGACGACGACGACGACGACGCGATCAATTGAATTCCGACCGAGAGAGAAAGAGCGGGCGGGCTGAAGGGGGTGGGGAAAGAAAAGAAAATAACAGAGAAGAACAGAGGCCATAAAAAAACGAGAGAGGGGAAAAAATGAGTTCCTGATTACCAGGCTCCCCGTGGCACGCATTTGTGACTTCGGAACGTTCAATTCCTTCAATTTGGAGGAGTCCTGTATTGCTCCTAGACCCGAACCTCCGCATTACGTATAAGCGTGCATGTGGAGCCTGCGGTGGTGGTAACGCGTCGTATGTATGCTCGTATACTACGAACTCCAATTTTCCTTGTTCGGGGAAATCCCTTTCTCCCCTGCCGCGCCCCTTCCACGTCGGCTGATTCCCCCTCTCCGTTCTATCTCCCTTCCTTCCTTCCTTCCTTCCTTCCTTCCTTCCTTTCTTCCTGCGTGCAGGCCAGCAGCGTGCGAGCCCGGCTTCGTGTGCGTGATTCTCTGCACGAAATCCCCCGAGTCTGCGCCCTGCGAACCCCTCTTTCCGCCTCCCCCGCGACCCCGTCCCAACATCGACCGAACCGTCCTCGACGTCGTCCTCCCTTCCTCTTCCTTTCGCTCTCCCTCTCTATCTCTCTCTCTCGTTATCTCTTTCTTTCTCTCCACCCGGTTGGTTCCATCAACAAACCCCTACCATCAGCCGGTGCTCCCCGCGGTCTGGGATGGGGAAACGCCTCCGCGACCACGTCGAGGACTGCATCGGGGACGAGGACGACGTCACTCCGGCATGAAGTATGACACGCGGATACGCGAGGGAGAATCATTCGAAATGTTTCTGTACCTATAAGGGGATGATCTTTTTACTTTTTTTTTTTTTTTTTCTTTCGCTAGGAATCTTTCCCCATCAGTATAGACAGATACTGCGGTATATCTGCCAATGGAGTCACGCTTTCTGAGGATAGAGTGTTTTTTTTTGCTACTGACTCTGACTTATGGCAGTATCACGTAACGTGCTTATGCGCCTAAGCTCGCGATGCTGAATTATATACCTACTCTAGTTACGACCTACACACACACACACACACACGCATGCATACATACGTGTAAAACTGAGGACGAAGACGAAATTTATATACGTCTATTAATACTGTACGCGGAAGATTTTCCACGTATCGCCATGCAGGCGCCATGTTTATTGATGTGTGCGTGTGTGTGTGTTTGTCAATATTCTCCAGATAGAATCGACGAGATGAGTATTTTTCGAAGCAAAAAATAATTAAATAAACAAATTATGTAGTAAGTTGTTGAAACTTTAAGCCTGTACAGTCGGTTTTGCAAAAATGAGAAATGTAACCGTCGGAAAGCTTGCTTGAAGTTAACCGTGCAGCTCAGTGCTATTCGAGTGCAAAGAAAAGTTTCCATTCAAAACGACCCCGCGTGCGGATGAAGGGTTAAAATTAAAATATCGTATTGTAACGACTGTGTGGTAGAAGATTTGAAAAATGGGCAGAATCTGCAATTCTACAGCTGAATCGTTCCGCTGGTTAAACTTAGAGCCCTATCCATAGAACGAACTAGTCCAATTATCTGTAGTGTATGTACCTACGTACACGGCATGTATACGTGTGTATGATACCCGATTGTTGAAGACTGTTTTATTAACAGTAAACTAACAAACCGAAATCGCCTTCCTGTGTATATGTACGCGGGTATAATATGCTGTATGCCGTGTGTGCGTTTGTGTGTGTGTGCGGCCTAAGCCAGCTCGGCGGAATATAAGCGCTCTCTCAATGTCCGTCTTATACGCGCAAATATGAATATAGTTTAAACGTGTGTATACATACATACATACATACATACATACGCATATAAATATATATATTATATACGTATGCGAGGCGGACTGGCTGACACGTCGTGAATGCAGATCCCCTCGTGAATGCGGTAGACTCACTCGTACACGTATCTTGTGCAGATATGCGTGTACAAATGGTGGATAGATTATACCCACACGCGTCGACGTAAGCCCGCGTATCACACACGTACACGGGTGTTGCGGACGCGGTATAATGGATGGACCTCATTCAGTCACCTCTGCACACTGACGAGATAAGGCTTGAATTGAGTTAAATTGGATCTTTGGCCTGCTCGGGATGAAATATAGCAGTGCGAAATAACCGAGGAGAACATCTTGAATCCCAATGTACGAAGGGTGAAGTCGTTGTTTGTACTCTTTATTCCACCACGCCGCGGCGCGCCGTGCCATTTACCTAACGTACGTTCGTAACATACACGTACGTATAATATACATATATATAACCTGCTGTATTTTTTTCCCTGCAAACGAAATCATTGTTTCGCTAATTCGTGTTTTTCTATTATACCTCCTGTTATATCGGTCTTTGTACAACAGCGTCGTGAATTCACGAGCCGTAATCGAGAAGCGTCATCGCGTAGGACATGTATTTCATTTTTTAAACGATCCCAATTTACCCGCGGGCAATAAATGTCAGTGTATTAAAATTATGCCCCTGGCAGTTATTAATAACAAAATAAAATGTGCTTTGGGGAATTCTTTTACGTGCCTTACGTGTATCGCATTACCCTCGTCTGTTGGTACGCGTACACTCGTGTAAAAGGGGGGATGAAACCTAGTTTACCTAGAAACCGGATATTAGTGGGGAACTTTTAGCATTAATATTTAATTCATTTACATTCCACGCGCCTTATGTAACCATATGTAGTATACAAGCTAGGCGGAGAACCATTCATTCTTCTTCGTCCACCGTCGTCCGACGTCGAGAACTTTACCGCGTGCATGGGGGACCCCTGACAATGTGCTTCTTCCTGAAAGGTGGTTGCTGGTACATCATGTGGTTTGTTCAGCATGACGCTCGTGCAGAAAAACCGCGATTAATAATTCATCGATTGCAACGCGTTTTGCTCGGTGATATTAATGTCGTCGCACAATATGGGTGCCGATCACTAATCGCAATGGAAATGAATTACATATTCTGAAGTTACGAAAAAAGTTGATGTGTATTGTACGTATCATTCGTACGCGTTACTTGATATGTTTTTTTAGGGGCACAGGTTATATATATATCTGCGTTATATGTTTGAAAAAAGATAAAGAAAAGAAAAAAAGAAACAATTCAATGCCAGCCCAAAGTTTATAACTACCAAGCATTAACGAACCACGTGCAGTCTGCGTAGGTGGTTCGAGAGGTTGTTGTCTCGTTTTTCTTATTTCTTAACTTGACGATCTGAAATATAATCGGAGTCTCGTTGAAACGATTCGATTTTAACGTGGCGATGAAATTATTTCTTTATACCTGTTACGCGGAATGCGTATACACAAGTGCATAGATTTTCTTGTTCTGAGATAATTCAACATCTGTTCATTATTCGTATAAATGGTATTACAAAACAATCGGTTGTACAACAAATTCGTAAGTATAATATGCACGTGCACCGAATTTCGCCGATTATGCGGATTTGATTTTTCACATTGAAATCGGTATTTTGTCCTGGCTGATTATCTCTTCGGTTCTTTTCCCCCCGAATATTCCGTCGTCAGTCATGACGATGGAGTTATTAACGTTAAAAATCGTTACTTTGCAACTGTAGAGATATTTAAAATTTAGTAAACCATGATAAATAAAACATACTCATATTTTACAAAGACAACTCATTGTAAGTCACTCTCTAAAATTGTGCAACAATCATTTTTTCACCTATGTTTCGTTACGTTAACGTTACTAATTTCAGCCTCATCGTCAGTTCGCGTCCGACTTGTACCAGTCTTCTTCTCTGCCCATCGGGTATAATGAGAAGGACACGTAAAGGAAAGAATCGTTAATTTTTAACGAGCCAACCCATGGCTTATTGCTCACACAGACGGTATAATTATCTCTTGTTATAAAACAAAAGGCTCGTTTGCCTGCATGTGGCTCTGTTGAAACGTGTTTCTCTCTTTCTCCCTTTCTCCCTTTCTCTCATTTTCTCTGGCTGTCTCTTTTCTGTTCACGAAGTGTCGCAGTTCACCTCGTCGAACTTTATTTCTTCTCCGCTCTTTATAATCACTCTTTGTACGCCGCCGTCGCGTCGTTGCTGCAGATTGTCTTGACGAGGAACGGGGCGCGGCTGACTGCCGTCGTCGACGGTCGCATTCTCACGACGCCAACTTACCGCTCACACCCACAACTCACAATACGTTAATCGATGGGTACCGGTGTGAATCGGGTCTCGGGGGACGGGATACCCGTCATTTTTCACCGTGGAAAGTTTCACCTTAGCGTTCCTGTCGTTTCAAAATAGGACCCTGTTAGATCAAAGCCAACTACCATTGGATAGTTGAAAATTTCATAATATATTATAATATTCGCCAGACAAAATTATGTACACCTGATCGCGGTGAGTGAATTGAACATCGTTCTGAATGTGTGTCGCACGTTGCATGAAATATGGTGAAATTCTTGTTAACCTCGGATAAATACTTTTTTCTTCTGTTTTTTTGTCTCCCGTTCAGGGTTGTTGGTAATCAGGGAAAACCTGTAGAACATTCTTTATGCTTCGCAACCACTGGCGTAGCGATGTAGGGTAGGCTAGTTTTTATTGCTATTATACTTTCTCACTAACTCGTGCCAAAGTCACCTTGCCTGAGGGTAGGGTGGGCAGAATGACGTGCCAATTGAAATTTGCCGTCAGATGTGCCAAATGAAAACCGCGGTATCCTTAGCTTGTCGACAACGATAACCTTTCAGAGTTAATAACGTTGAATTTCAGACTCACCCAAACGAAGAGTGAAAAAAAAAAAAAAACGAAAGAAACGTATACCTAAAATTGTCTCTAATGTCGAAGTACAAAGCTGCTCGGTAAAGAGTATCCCAGCATTCCGCAGCAATGAATGAAAGTCCACTCGTTATTATTCACTGAAGAAAAAAAAAAAAAAAAAAAAAAACAAGAACAAATAGCTACACGTGGAAAGGAAAGTTTCTTCAATTGAAATGAATCGATGTTACCATGCATCGAGCGGGTACGTTTGTTTTCAAGTTTACTTTGAACAAGTGCTCGCGTCATGTATAATATACGGTAATGTAACGTCAATCTTGCAGTTCCACGTGTCAGTGAAATTGCGATGCAGCGTATCGACGAGCAGTCCGATATAACGGCAGAGGACGAATATAGGTATTATATGCATACACACGTGTCTACCAGGTTATATTCAAGATGGTCGATTATACCTACGCTACATTTAGAAACTTGTTTTGCATCCTCGACCCAAAGTCACTACCAATTGGTCATAGTCACCCTCAGACTTGGCCATGTTTTTCTCAACTACTTCTTCTGATTCATCGTCTCACTTTCACATTTATTATTACTCGAGAAATTTTTTATTCACCAAACATGTATACGCGTAAATTGTACACACATATGTATATATCGAATACCCCGCAAGGTCGCTCTACAATCAGACTAACCGAGACTGGTCTGTACTGCTATTTTTGTTTCTCTGTATATTCCGCGCACGTGAGTTTTGCGATACCATTAATTTCCCTCCCTTAAATTACGTTCGATTACCAAATCGGCGCGATTTCCACCGACGTATCTGGCTTGTTGTAAAACGTATTTTGCCACCGGCTTCTGGACGTTCAGAGATTGGTGAATGGTGCTCTGTAACGTAAGAAATACTCCTCGAGCCAGCCCTGCGTGGGTGGGCACACCTTGAGCCGGGAGGCTGCGGAGGTTACACCAGCCAACTTGTCTTTCATCTTTCACATCTACGTGCACGCCATATTTTATCCTTCGTCCCGCTTCTCGTATTCTGTCCATTCCATTATTGTCATTATCGTCATCCCTCTTCCCCGTCTCGTCAATGTTTCATTATACGCAACGCTCGGGTCACATTCGGATCTATTTCTCTCTTCTGTATATATACGTATATACGCGCGTGTATATATATATATAGAGGTATGCGTATACTCCTGCTGTTACTCAGCACCATATTCATCGCTCGATCTGTCGTCTCCTCCGTCTCTCTTTCTCTTTCTCTCTATTTCTCCGTCATAGACGAGCGCGCTTCGCTGCCATGCAGGTCAGGCCATCCGCCAGGAGTTCAACTCCGACGGTACGACATCTTCTCTTGCGCAAAACTGTTATATGTATGTACATACATGCAACAGCGGAGGCGGGTATACAAAACGACGAAACTGTGTACAAGACTAAAATAGGATGAAAATAAAGAAAAAAGAAAAAACAATTCCTTCCACTCCACGGCAAGAGTTCTTCAATTTTCAACATTTCTCTTCTTTTTCTCAATTTCCACCTGTCGTACCGTCTCGGCAAACTCTCGTGTACACTGCGGCTGACGATGATTGACAACTGCTCTTCTCAGCCTGCGGAGCTATGATTATTTCTTTTTATTTTTTATTACTTTCATGTATTTTTTATACATTGTACGTAACGATTATTTCGTTGCGTCGATGTTGAGTTGCGGCCTCGCTTGCGGGCAAATCTTATTTTTGTCGTGTTTTTTCGTCGCGGCGCAAACTCGCAAGTACTTCGTCATGTCTCATACTGTGTAGAAAATGTCAATATGCATTTGTCACGCGTGTGTATACAGTAGCGCTCAGAAGTATTTCGACAAGGATAGTAATTGAGTTAATTACATGCAGGTATAAACTACAAAAATCAATAATATTATTCGTTGAAAGAAATTTGATGTTCTACGTAATTGTTAAAAGTTGACTCCCGATTGCTCGAAAATAAAGTGAAAATAAAGAAAAGTAAGAAAGACGATTGATCAAAGTATTTACGAATTTCATATCATCAAAATACTTTTGAGCGCTACTGTATATATCCAGCTACGGGTACTTAATCCCCTCACATGCGACGTTGTACATAAAGGTAGATAGATCGAATCGCTCGCTTCTAATTCGTAACAAATTACGGCCACTTTACATAATAATCGGTACGGTCCCCTCGGTCAAACTGTGTTTTATACACACGCGGTCATGTTCCTAGCTGCGCGTTTACCTTGTCTGGGTTACGCAACAATGTAACAACGTAACGTAGTTATAGTCGATGTAACGATAATTTGACAAGTTGACCAATTTGGGTTGATTGTTTTTTTTTTTTTTTTAAATTTTATTTCTACTTCCCAATCGGTTTCCTTTTCTTTTTACTTTTATTCGCTGTCGTTAATTTTCTCTCTTCCTCGTACGGCTTCTCTTTTAATTCGACGCTGCCCTCTTTTTTCGCTACCAAAGTACTGCTGCTGCTGCTACTGTAGTGTTGCGTCAATATACTGCCCACGTCACTACTCCCTGCTTTACTTATTTATACCCACCGGGCTTGCTTATGGACGGAGTAACGATACGTATGCCCATATAAGATTCAGGCATGGTACCTGGTTCAAATGCCTAATAATCTATACATCGGTAACAGAGGTGCGGCACGGAATTCGAGCATGTGTAGGTAGGCCGTGTTTATTTTATAATACATACCTTCTCTCGTCTTACAAGATGTCAGATTCTACACGTCTACAGGTGAGATCCGCATTCAGGTTACAAGCAATGAAATAAAAAGTATTGTACGCTTAAAAAGTGCAGCATCGTCTAGACGTCGTAAATTGATAAATTCATCGAACTCGAATCTTTGTTGTGCAGTTTTTCTTCTTTCTCTGTTATTTTATATTTTTTTTTATCGATGTACCAACAATTAAGCTGAAAAAGATCAGCTGAACTTTTTTTATAATGTGAGGTGCGGGGAAAAAAAAAAAAAATTACAGACCCCGATTGTTCGTAGAAATTTTTTGTGCGAAAGATTTGTTAGATTTTTTTAACTCTCGGAGATCGATTACAGTTATCAAATAATGTACTAAGAATATACCTCATGCAGTGATGATATTTTCAATTCATTGTGCCGTCTACGCCACCGTCTGCCTGTATTCATCATTATCGGTGCGAACGATGGTGCGCAAAAACTCCTCTCATCAGAAAGCTGCTGTAATATAGCCAGCTAAGTGAAGTATGGCGTCGCTGTGTTCTTAGACGGCCGGTAAATGCATCCATTGTGTAAATTATCTTTACGGGTATGTGAATTATGTACGTATATAACGTGTACCTACCGAAGAGCCGAACTTTATGGCGGGAAAGTGCACTATGCACAGCGATGAGCAATCGACCTGAGAGCGTTGTGTTACGGAGGAAGAAAAAGGCGAGCCTTGCTTGCAAGCCAGAAGACAACCCGATGGCATTTCACTTCACCCGGTTACCGAGCCTCCCGATGAAGGTTTGGCATGCAGATTTATCGTACACTGGCATTCGTTGCAGATTGTATGTAATTTTGAAACGAAAACTTGACTTGTAGAAACTATTCGTAGGACTTTGAACTGAAGCGTAATTGCTTGGACGTCTGAACTTGGAATCGAGGTCTAGTTATGTACGTACAAGATATTATTCAGCAACTTGTTTTTTTTTTAGGTATTTAAAATCGTTCGCTGCGAAAATGTTGAAAATACCAAATGTTGAAGCGCGAGGCTTTATTTGATAAGAAATTGACGTCACGTCGTTGTTCGAGGTATTTCCATCTAATTGCAATAACCAACAGACGACATTTAATTCAACGCTTAGTCAGCCCTTTTTCGAAACCGCATATCAGTATTAGAGGTTGTTCCTGCAGCTGGTGATGTTCGTGATATGAAAATATATCGTATACCGAGCTGCAAGGACGAGTAAAATGACAAATCGACGACAAGGTCTAACGAAAATAAATGAGACGATGCCGCGTCCTGCTACAAAAAACAGCTTCGTATCTGCAGCTCGGAATGGTTGATTTCTTGAAAATCTAATCGATTAACTCTCACTCGTAACCAAACGCTCTCGTTTTCTTTTCGAATTGATAGTTTTTTCGTTTTCCTTCTCATTTTTACCTCGAATCTTCGGCATCGGAGCGTAACAATTCCTGTATCCCGCAATTCCGTAGGTCGGACGTGATCAGAATTCGTTTAATATGTAGATGATTAAATATCGTACATGCATAATTACAGACATGTATTCTTGAGGAATAGATCAAAACTATAATTTCAATTCTTATACGTAGTACGGTGAAGATCTTTCATGCAGGCAATCTTATTTTTGCTAATCCGATCATATTCGCGTGCTGAAATTACCAAGTTTTTTTTTTTTTTTTTTTTATTACCCTGTCGTGCATTCTTGATGCCGCAGCGTCTTATTACCGATATAAATATGTAACGAATGTTGTACGTCAGTCTATAGGTATACAGGTATAATAACAATATCCCCGTGCACGTCGATAGTCCTGCAGGAGAGAGAGAGAGAGAGAGAGATAGAGAGACTATCGTGCTCGAAAGGCTTGATGCGATCGAATAAGAGTTGCGAAGGCGATCCGGTTACACCGTTACGTGCTGCAACACGGTCTAATCTCTTCTGCCGAGCTCCGCCGACTTCGTTGGCTCGTGATCAAGTGTAATGAAAGCGGGAGAAAAAAGAAAAAAGAAAAGGAAAAAAAAAAAAATTATAATAAGGATACTGTTTTGCCGCACGTGCTGCATGCAGAGCGCATGGGAGTTGCATTTGAAGCCTGCAGCGGGAACGAACGATAATGCGCATGGCGTTGAAAAACGAAAAATAAGTACAATAACGAGGATAAATATAATTACATTGCTTTTCGACAGAATTTTCTCTACGCTAGTTTAATAAATACACATGCGCGATGGTTGGCAATTCCAATCAGCTCCGGTGCATACGGTAATACAGTGGTACAACAAACACACACCATGTAAACATGATTGCAATTATATTATGCATATACGTATATTATAACCGAACTAAATTTCGAACTTGTTATGTAACTGCAGGCTTATAGCGTAGGTTACGTAACGTTTTCCCCGTTGGTTAATATAACTAAATAATATCGCAATGCGTCGCTTGTTGCAGCAGCAGGTCTCTCGAGGGCCTCGATTTGGGTTCTAATGATTTCGCTCTGATCAACGACAGATGAAAGAACGTACAGACATAAACGTACACACGTCGCATGCAATATGCGGCCTTATATAGCCTGCAACGCGTCAGCGTTAATTGAATTCAATTCAAATATTTCAACCACACACCGTGTCTGCGGACGTATACACAATCATGCGACTGCAGCAATTCACACCAAGGTGTTAGTGTCGACTTTGTCATTATACATACACACACACACACACACACACACATGTATACATAATTTATAATTGTATATTTGCTTCGTCGTCGCACGTTATAGACTGAAGTCAAATAATGAAACGATCTCGCGTTTATATAAAGAGAAGCGTAACGCCGAGGTCAGGAATATTCTTCCTCTCTTCGTTACAGCACTCAATTGCAATTTACGTTTTACGTACACTTGGAAGAAGCTACGGTGTGTATATATATAAAACTGTGCAAGTGACGGTGTTACGTATTGTAGTTGTCATTGTTTGCCGCTGCTGCCATTTCGTTGGACAAGCCGGAGAGATATTTTTCGTACGTACGGACTGACCTTTATACATAAGGTACATGAAACAACTATCTATCTAGATATATACATATCTACGTAGTTTGCGCGCTCCGCTGGTGTCTCAAATCTATAATCTATATTGTAGCAAGTCATGTGACGAGGCGATTGTGGAAAGAGAATTCACAAAGTCCTTGATTGCGGTGACTCGGTGAATTTGTTGAAGCGAACTTTATGCGATTGTTATACTTATACAGCTCGCGACAGACCATCGCGCCGACGATGAAGAATCGACATTCACGCTTCTATTGTATATTATATACTGTTTCTTATCAAAAACGGACTCTAATTCGTATGGCGATTTTTGTGGGCGGGTCTAATACTTATTACGTACACGTGGGTAAACGCACTGCAGATATCTAGGTAAGATATGCGCTTCGCACCGGCGCAGAAGGCGAATTACGTTAAACGTACTTGCGGGCACACGGAATTGAAAATATTTGCCTTGAGGCTCGTTTACATGTGTGCGAGGAGACTGAGTTTGTTTTTTATTTGCTTATCGCCAACACAATCTGACGGAATTGTGTTTTTTCTTTGCATTCTTATTATTTTTTCTGTCTTCCACTTTATTCCCGCACGACGCGTACACGTAGGTACGACCGAATGTTGGTAAGTGCAGGCATTAGGCAAATCGATGCCACTGTTGCCGAAAAATCGTCATCGTACAACTATAAGTATTCCATTCAGGTAATTTTTTTTACATACATTCTTTGAATCTATTTATGCAAGAATACCTACTTCGTCGTCATTATTTAAATATTTAAACGAGCAAGGCTGTAGAATCGTACATATGAAATCCGTCTGCAGTAACAATTACGCGTATGCAAACACAATTTATTAGGATTTTACAATTTTCATTGTGTTATTATTTGCTTGTTTCAACTCTCATGTTACACCATTCCAGAGGTTGTCCCAACATGTCTCATTTGTTGTTTTCACTAGCAGCCAAGGTATTTAACAACTCACATCCTGCCTTAGGTTATTATATGTGTAGGATATTGTTTTTTATTTTTTCTTCTTCGTCTTCGTTAACGCAAACCCAAACTGACGATGCATCGCATTGGTGAAATATGGTTGGTAAAATATTGGTCAAAAACGCGTTACTCATCTATTCAAAATCACCCTGGGAGGGGTGAGTGTGTCAAATGTAAGACATGCGATATAAAACATCATCGACAGGACGCATGACAATGTCAAACAATAAAAACACGAACCATGTTTCGACGAATGAAATTGGTGATTATTCCATTTGCACAAGCAGACGTAACTGCCTTAATTAAAGAGCCAATCATACGCCTTCGCTATCCATTAAGGCATCGTCATTGTACGGTTACTGCTTGTACTCTTTCATCGCAGTACCGTCGCACGATTATACCTCGGTGTTACGATATTCGATTCTTTCAAGTGTTGAAACATTTATAATCAAAAACTTCATGTCTGCGCGATTTCACTCTTTTCTCATCACGTGCGTGAAAAGATGTCGTTTTTTCCTGGAAAATCAGAAGAAAAATTCAAATTACGAACAATCGTAAACATGAGAATATGTTTTGTTTACCGAGAGGTAGCTGCGTGGAAAACTTTTGTTATAAGGTTGTGACTATCGCAGGCTTTCTCTTCGAAATATTTTATTAGTACGTTTATGATCATTATTCGAAAACGATTTTTCCATCCATTTTCACCACAAAGTATACTACTGTACTACCAATTTATGTATATCTAATGTACCGTTACACGTATTTTACTGTGAAGTAACACGCTGGTTTCAATTGATTTTTATCTGGTTTCCAACGATACCGTTTGCAGTTCGCCAAATTATATCTATCATCAGATATATGGTAACTATGTATTTTAAACTTTGGTCATACCGTTTTATCCGTGAATTTTTTAAAAGAATTATTATAAGTACAGACGATAGAATCGTGCGACAAGAACGAATTGCACGAATGAAAGCCTGCGGCACTATCTACTCTTCGCTAACTTTTATGACGTGAAATTATCCACCCTGTCAGTCGCGTTTAAAATTACGTAAATTGTATATCGAGCCAACATCCGGCTTTATCTATTCAGCATCGTGTACGTGTACTATGTATACAGTATAGTAATACGTACGCATACCGGACGAGTTTGTTTGCTCGTAGAAACACGGAGGCATGTACATAGGTATACAGTTTTGTGTCCACGAACGGAAACCAAGTGCAAGGCATTTTATCCGAATCATTCATCCATCGATTGTTTTCAAGTGAAAAGAATAAATTAACGAACGAACGAACGAAAGAATGTAGATTGAAACATAAACGAAGTACACATTTTAAAAGGTAAATAAAATAAAGAAATTGAAGAAAAATAGAGCAGAATAGCAGTTTATTTATATTCATAACAATGCAAATTAGACAAGGTATAGCAGATCACAGAGCATTACAAAGAACTTGCTCTACGACGAAGGTCAAATAGGGAGAGTAACTGAAACTGAGCAAGAGGGAAGTGAACGAAATAATGTTTTTCATACCCTGCTGGGTGGTGATGGTATAATATCCAACTTGAAGTACGCGCACATTCCTACCTCGTATAAAACACATTTTCCGTGCATTATAACGAACTAGCAGCGTAAGCCGCGACGATCGTGGAAATGGAAAAGTCAGCGCGTTACACGGATGTATATAATACATAACATAATATATAATTATACCGTGTTTAAAGCAACTGGTGACCTGCCCACATGTTTCTTCAGCCTCTCTGGCACGGTGTTGTTACAGTCGCAACAGTTTGTGTTACTTTTGATGCCTAATTTTATTTATGTTAACACCGTTGCCAAGTTGTCGTCATCGTCGTCAGTTTCGTAAGGTGGTTGGGGGGGGGGGACTTGTATAAAAACCAATTCGTTCCACGGCCTCCACACAAAGGCAGACGCCAGTTTTAACCTTGGCCTCCGAATGTCAGCTGAACGACGTGTGACGTTTACGGCAAAGTTTGGTGTATACACGCTATACATCATACGTAACATTCCGTATAATGCCAACCCAATAATATACCCTGTATTTAAAAAGGACAAGTCTGAAATTATTTAACCGCTACCCGCAAGGACAAAGAATTTGAAAAAAAAGAACATTCGGGACAATGAAATTTTTTACCCGCTAGCTCTATCTGTCGGGCGTGTGTGTGCATGTGTTTTTTTATCTCGTTGTTTAGCGGCGAGTGATTTGAAGTTAGTATGAAGTGTCTTCAAGGATTTGTCACCGCAAAAAAATGTTTTATTTTATCTCTTGTATAAGCAAGGAGAAATTCTCTTCGTCAAATTGAAAGTACAGTGCGTATTATTTTATCATTTAAACATTGTAGAGGTGTTTATTCAAACAATCAAGCGCAACTTCAATTTTTGTGTCGTAAAAATTTCTGGCGCCTACGCAGCTTCTTGTATCAGGTATATATGTGACCTTGGCTTATGGCAAAACCAGACAGTGAACATCGATATTACCGGTATTATATCCCCCCCCCCCCCGGCCCCGTTGTTGGGATAATAATTGATAATCATTCTGCCGTACGCTATTATCGCAGCTTGGGAGTTGTGCGGAAATACGTGTTACGTTTGCAACGTATATACGCACTGCGGTTGTCCGCATTGATAACATCATTATATGCCAGCATGTGTACGTACATACATACATACACGTACAGTATAAACTTATGCACACGTTACGACGAGGTCATGTAAAATACTTGGAGCCACAACTGCGACTCGATACGATCTATCGTGTGATAAAATTTCTTATAAAAATCGTAGTTAAATTAATAGTGTTTCAACTTTCAACTACATTTATACGCGTTACGAAGACGTAATTGAAGCGAGTCCCGCCCCTTCTGTGGATATACTGCGTAAATAGTGAATAGCACCGAAGATACATGAGGTAAGTCAATGCACGTTGCAGCCAGGAGAAAGTCCCCGCCTGATACTAGTTCCATGTGCCAGGGTATCGGATGTCTGTATATATTTATACAAACGCCAAGAAATGCGTGTGTACACGAGTGAGTTAAACGTATAGGTATGCATCAACAGTGGCATTCCTTGAAATTTTTCTCCGCCTTCTTATTTCTTGCATTATGCACGAACCGACCAACGACGTCTGGTACGTTTCTATGAAAGTTATACCATGTACCCTGTACCAAACTCGTAGTCAGTAAACCGTATAAAATCGATCGAACCACCCAGTTCGATAATGATAATAACAACGAACCGACACTTACGTATTTATATACTGTATGGAAACCGTTGTGCACGTTACTTGCAGATATTAGATATGTGTGTTGTGCAGATATACGATGCTGCAACAACAAAACGTGGCAACGTCGATAAATCCGCCTTCTAGGCTGCACGTGGTGGTCGCGGCATGTACATACATACCTGTGCAGAGATTAAAATCTCCCGCGATATCTTCGATTTATCGACGATGCACGATACCGATGCATACATACGTTACCACGCTGAGGATACGATGATACATTCATACGCGGCGAAAGCTACGAATATCGTACAAATTTCTGGGCTGCCAAGTCAGCTTGATTTTCGTTCGAACTTGGAAGCAGTAAACTCCCGCCCTTAAACTCATTCCCATTTCACTGAAGTGTGCTCGTGGGGAATTGGCAAGTTGTGGAATTGAAAAAATTAAAATAGCGATGCTCTTTTGAGTTGGTCGAAGCGACTTGTTGTCATCGTAAAGTCATCGCACGAATCATATTGCTTCGGCCCCAAATGTCTAATTATCTACTTGATTCTTGGATCATTCGTTTCATCGAGCGTTGTTCTTTCCGAAGTGACTTCGTGTGTCACGAAAGAGAATCGACCCAGAAGTGACTGATGCCAACCTTGAACGTTGCACTTTTTCATCTCCACACGTGGTAACCATTATACGGTTCGCGATGTACTTCGAATCATTCGAAGCGTGACAGCCCCGAGAGCGCATATCCTGTGCGTAGGTATCGTTCGGAGGTTGTAGGAGGATAAACAGCATCGTTGTTCTATGCCGTGTACATACACCGGTATACGTGAAATAACGCGGTGGGTGGTGCGCTGTCCGAGAGTCGTGTGGCGTCTGTTTGGTAACGTTGCTCTATTTTCGCTGCCAGAGTAGCGGGGGGGATGTTTTTTGAGTATTTTTGGTCGCGGCATTTCAGACAGGTTCCGTTGCTCCAGGCATCGGTGTCGATGTAGCTGAGAAAGCTGCTGCTTGCAGACGCACGTTGCTGCCTCGGGTTTCTTCTTCTGGCGGTGCCGCCCAACCGGCAAAACTGCTGGCTGCAACGGCACCGCAACGCCAACGTCCTTTGTCGCTATTTTTAGGGTAAGAAACAGACGAGACAGACCCGCGAGTTATGGACGCCGAGGGTATGGAGCGGCGGACGTGTCTCGCGATGCCAGGTTATTCAAATTCTATCTCTGGACAATTACCGTCGTTATGCTCAATCTCTCCCAGCTTCCGAAACCTCCGTTTAAGGTACAACGGGGTTACGCGTTAGAGTAGGAACGCGTTCGTTTTTCGTAATTTAAGCGAAGCGAGCGGATTAGACGGTGACGGGCGAATATTTTGAAGAGTGGGCTTGAAAACCTGGAGGAAACTGCAAAGTGTACGTAATCACCGATCTAACTACGCGTTGCGAAAATTGTCTACCTGTATCCCTTGTATCCTACCCGTACTAATGGTCGTTACCGGCAGCCTGAACGTTTTGCAAGCCAGCGTTTCCCAGTACATTCGTACGTTAGTATGTAATATCATGGCGGTATACCCAAAGTACCTGGATGTCATTTTACGCGGTAAAACACGTTACACGGATAGAGGATACGTATAATAATAATCGCGTCAGGGAATAATTTAGCGGAGGTGAATTTGCGGGAAATTGTCTCGTGATGGTTACGGTAGTGGTTATAGCAGTACGGTACTACTACACCAGCATGCCTGGATGCTCGGGGAAGGCTAGGAAGTAACGTGCACCGAGAAACGATGCGAATTAACATTTTATCAAGGTTACAGTCTCGTTGCGTTACGCATCGAGTATATAACGGTTACGAATACTAGGTATACCTATACGTACGTACGATCGCCTTATCGGCTACAGCTCGAGAGTCAGACCCCCATGTACGTCCGATTTTCCCCACGCAGGCACGCGCGACAATGACACGCGCTAAGTTTCTTTTGCTTCGCGCCTTTTTTTTCCCACGCACGTGTGAAAATATTTAAAAGAAATATATACGCTTAATTTATTGTAATATAACGATAATGATAATAATAATAATAATAATAGAAAACTGGACTTGTCATTGCAATTGTAACGTAGTTGCGTGTATTGTGGTCACGTTTGCGGTGTGTAATTCGCAGTACGTTTTGCGTGCGCGTGTGTGTGTGTGTGTGTGTGTGTGTGCATGCGTTGTGCAATAAGGAAATAACTGCCGGAGGATGACTTCCGTCATTGTACGTCGTTATCCACGTGCGTCAACGGCGACCTTCTCTCGCATGGGTATGTAAAAGTATAGCATATACGGTGAATAATTGAAAGAGGATGAAAAAAAGAAAGAGAAAAAACAAACGGCATCGAATTCTTCGACGAAATCTAGCGCGGTCTTCGATTTTGCAAGGTGTTTCCTCAGTTGCCACGTCGAGATTTCTCCAGACGCTAGACAAGCACGTTTACGATGTCATACGAGGAGGAGTCTCGCGGTTCTAGGCAAATGCGAAATACGTGTTCTATTATTATCCATACCGCAAGCAAACTTTGCGGTAAAAACAAAAGAATCGAATTTCTGCATTCTTATTTAAAACCATTCCCATATCATGCGAAAGCTTCGAACCGTTCTCCGAACAACGTGCATTATTCAATCTAACTTTTATAGGAGGTTGGTACACGCTTTGGATGGAGCTTCTCTTGCATAACGATGAAACCCAACGACGACGACGGTATTCATTTTCAGTCTGAGTTTGAGTTTATTGTGCGCGCTGCTTTGTGTTACGGTGCGCATTGAAAAGTCTCCGTAGAGGGTATAGAAAAATTCATCTATAGCGCTCACGTGTGAATATTATGTTCCCGAGATTCTGATGGTGATATTTGCTGGCGCGACGTACAACACTGAGAGAAATTGAGTTCGATTTTCGGGTATTGTAAGCCCGAAATCTAGGTTTTCATTACCCAAATTTGTATGGCAGTTGAGGGACACATAAATATTCTGGTAACATATGACATACACGCGCAGCCATATTTCCATCAAGGTTTTTAGCGGATTGTCCTTATATGTATGGCAAACGATGCATTGCAAGATATCAGACATCACTTGAATGAGTATCTGAAAGTGTACAATGCGTACTTTACCGAGATGTAGAACTGTGAAGGAATGGTAACATATTTGATTAGCATCATTCACTGGTTTGATAGGATAAACTTCGCAGTAGTGTATGTCATTACACAGTATATAAGTATGTGACTTAATACGTCTCTCACTTGCAGCAATTGCCTTCCAATGGTGAACTATTCGTACCCACACCTTGTGACTATACTTTACGTTGCATGGCAATATCTACGTCAATAATATATGAGACAACACATTTCTGGTGATAGTAAGATTTGCTATATGTATGTGGAGTAGTTCCTCATATACGTAGAGTGATGATTGATATTCTTCGAATAGATATTATTAATCGGTCTAGTAATTACCATTTTTCACTATTCATATTATCCAAAATTTAGTCATCCAAGTCTAAACAAATATTCGATCGATGTATATTCCATAATTATCAGAAGTTTCAATTGAAACATATATCAGCAAATATTTAGTTAGAAAATTTATTTCTTGACGTGTTTCCAATCGCAAGCGTTATCGTTGTAGACAAAAACAAAACTTGTATTAACATATGCTTAAGAATGTTATATTTTCTCTTATATAAATTTGAGGAAGTGAAGGCAGAGATCAAAATACAATTTTTTTGGCGTAGGGTTTATTTACAAAAAAGTCCGATGCGTCCAAAATAGAACCATTATCTATTGAACAAGCTGTATATGTGTATATACTATGCAGGTACGTGTTTGCAATACTTATACTATTTTTAAAAACTAATACCAGTTCTTTATAACATAGGAACTGCTGTTATTTGTCGCAACTATATGCGATATTCGAAATGCATACCGAAACTGTGACCATGTAGTACAACACCATGAATCTTCATCTGTAGGTATAACCTTATAGGCTTGATAATGTACATCGAAAAAGCATTGTTCTAAAGTTTTAGCCACCAGAACAACTTGATTTTCTTTTTCCAGGAAAATAGTTTTAATAATAAAAAATTTCGGACCAGTTTTGGAAGCGCTCACTAATACCGAATTAGTCTTTAACCGTTGGCCTGAAAATTCTATCCATTCGGTCACATTCACATCTTGACTGATATTTAATGGCAATGCGGGACAAAAATCTGCATAGTTAGGTAACTTGGTCAAAAGGACATTCCGCGTCAGGCCATGGGCATATTCAGCGTAGGGAACATAATTCATTAACCGATGATTTAGTTGAAGTTGATGTTTAATAGCTATGGTTCTACAAACATTAACCCGACTGATCGAAACGTGAGATGTGATTTTTCCCTCTCTATGCTTACTTTCGTACCGCATTGAAGCCAGTTTCCATAATGGACCCATTTGAGCATTAATCCGAGGGTAATGAAGTAGGAAGTGGTGTTTTGGTGTCAGAGAATTCGGAAACAATTCGGAAACTAGTGTCAAATATTCAGTGATCAATGTTTCCAAATAATCATGTGTTGTCGGTTGGTGTGCTTTGCTCAAAATAATTTCAATTATGGCTTTTAATTGTATGATTATTTGCCAGTGTATATTTCCTTCCGGAACTAAATCACCGATAATAAGTGGTAAATTTCGAACAAAGATGAACATTTCTGAAGAACTCATCGACAAAGAACCGCTCTTCAAACGTGCGAGAGTGATTTCAGGTGGTTTGTTTGATTTGTCGTGAAAACTATAATGGAATCCATTAATTCTCGAATTGAGTTCTTCCAAGGTAAATAATTTGACAACACATACGAAGTAATGTAATACCTTTGAAACGTCACGTGGACATATACCTTCACCAAGATCATGCATTGGATCTACAGATCTGTTGCGAGTTGAATGAAAATTACCTAGTTCGTGAAAAACACATTCCTCCACGATTCCTGTACGACTTACATCATTTAATGTCAAACCATAGTCATAATTACAAATATCTCGCAAGGCGCAGGATCGTTCATCAAAAGTGCTGTTGATTTGATCTCTATGAACCAAACAAAACCTACACGGAAAGTTCGCTCGGAAGCACTCCACGAAGCCCAACATCCCATGCATACCAAGATTGTCACCTAATATTAATGCCAATTCAAAGTACATGTGTATATTTCCAATTGGAGTAGACACCGTTATACCCTGTGCTCTAAGAAATTTAAGTTCATCAATAGCTCGAGAAAAAATTATTTTGTTTTTGAACACTTTTCTGTCAATGGTATTGAATAGAATGAATAAGAAAATATTTTCAAGTTTCGATTGATATTCAGCTGGCAAACAAGGTATACTCAGATACACAGCACCACACTTTCCTATTCCAGCATGGCTCCCGAGAGGATTGTTATTTTCATAATCATCAAAGTATAAGAACAGAGGTAAAACAATTTTATTTTCAAATGCTGACATTTTCTCTTTCCAAAATGAGCCTTGCACAAAATTTGAAATTATGTCCGAATTTTCGTGAAGACGTTGAAGGTAATTCATCGTGTCCCGAAACACGTTTGGCATCTCAAAAAACTTTTTGAATACTTGGCGAATGGGTACGAACTCGGCAGTGACAGGAATATGTATCAATTTTTGTACACCGTTCTCTTCTCTATATTCATTTCTTTGACCAAGTAGAACTTGTTCCGGTAGAATTAAGTTTCCAGATGAAATAAAGTATTTGAAACGAAAGTACTCAGTTTCGAAATTTTTGAATGGATTTGCGAGTTTATCGAACAAAGCAGTTATTTCGGATAAATTTTCAGGATTTTCATTCAGAGCTTTCAAACGACTTAGTACATGGTCTCGTACCACATATGCAGCACTTCCATTGGCTAGGTTAGTGACTTCCTCTACTATGAACTGTACTCTCTTTCTTGGTAAATCGGACAAATTGTATAACTTGCTTACGAAATGACTTGCTTGTTCCATTAAATATTTACATAATTTCTCTGTGAGTGTGTCCGTAGATATACTAGGAGTGACAGAATTTGAAGGTACTATCAAATCGGGTTCTTCATCATCAGACGTTCTGGATGAACAGTCTGAATTGTCTAACGCATGCAATACCTCCGCAATACTATCATCACCTAATTCGTTCGACGCACACTGTGACTGGAAGTCGAAATTTTTTGAATCAATCTTTGATGTGGAATTTGAATCGTTATATTGATCGGTCGTACCTTCTAGGCTACTGACTGAAGGAAAGTTATTGGGCACTGTTAAAGACGAGGAAGGCGTACTTGCCAAAAAATGTGTTCTATGTCTGTGTTTACGGAATGAATTAAATAAAGAAAAACCACGCCGACAAGAATCTTCGTTACATCTAAATACAGTGGACGCTGGATGTGAAAGTCTTATGTGCCGAAGTAGTTCGGAGTTACTAGGAAATATACACTGGCACACAAAGCACGACATTACGGTATGTTAATCTAGAGGGCTTGATTATAAGAGAGCACTTCTCCAATGAGGGTATTTATATTGGTACCAAATTTGTCACCCGTGTTTGTGATGTCATATGCTACCTTCTGAATGAAGAGCCAAATGTGAAACGCATGGATTGGATACTGGCAATCGGTAGCGTAAAATGTTTTAAAGGTAAGATCTAGTGCCCTCAGCGGAGACGTCGTCGTGTACCTGACATCATCTACCACTACATAGCTGGCTTGAATATTATCCAGCGGTCCGACAAGCACTATGTGGGGTTGCGCCGTTAGTCCTTGCTGTAGTAGCTGTGCCTTTTTATTAGCTATTGCCGGCTCCACGGACGCAGCATTCTGTAACCCGTTATAAATGAAAATTAATAATCAAAGTAATCATTAGTTATAAATGACATGTAAAAATCAACTGCCTCAAATTTGTGAGTTACACACACATTATAGCCAAATTCATAAGAAGCACTCGTGTGTAAATTCAGTAACATTCCATGTCCCGGTAAACGTCACAAATGCTTGTGCCATGACGTTGGAATGTACCCTTTCGTGCGCAGCAATATACTTACATAGACATGTAAAACAAATGCTTCCTGTGACTCCAAGGTTGACGGTTTTTTGTTTCGTCCTTTTCCTACGCTGTTGCAACTGCTTTCTGAATCCGCGATTTTTCGTTTCTTGGTCACTGGCTGGTATTTAATTTGTGTCGCTTTAACCAATGTTGGTAGAAGGTATAATATCAGGGCATCTTGATTCTCTGCAAATATTTCTAATAATATGCTATTTGGCGAATTCCACGCTAAATCGACCTTCCAAATTGAAAAAGAAAATTCAGACGAACACCAAAATACGTATCTAATGGTTTTATATTATATATTTCATGTAAAAAAGAGTGTGAATCGATATAAGAGACATACCAAGTCATTTCTTCGACGATTTGAAGTGAAATTCCCCGCTTATTATACCTATGTATGTGTATACACCTGCATCGTATAGTGATTCTATACAGACTTTTAATTCCACACTTGACTAATTTTACTGTCCACGTACCATTTAGATACATTACTTACCAGGACTCAACGTTTTCAGTTTATTAACCAGCAGTTCGTTATCCAAACCTTTCGGTTTGCGGGGACCCTGTAATAGTTCAGAAAGCCGTGTGCGAATAGCATCCCATCTGTTGAGCAGCGAATCACTTTTTCCAGGATAAAGTTTTTCAAAATCACGATGTATCTGAAAATTCATTCGATATTTATAGTTGTTATGTGTGCAGTTCATATATATATATATATATATATAGATAAAATATAGGTGTATATATATATATAGATCTTCGCGTAATATAATAGATATAGATCGGATTAACGTTTTGGCTTTCCAATTGATCCATACCAATTCAGCTCCCAGCTCTTGCCGCAAGCAGCGGTACGTTTTTATATAATCCGCAACGGATGTATTATCTTTGATTAAATTGCGCCTTCTGATGTGATAAGTTCTGTCCCAATATTCCACCACGTTACCCCACGGTTCAATATAAGTTTTCAGCCAGCTAAGTTTATCATTATCCTCATCTACAACAATTTATAAAATACATCTAGACGTATCACTCACCCAGAAAAATTATGTCAGTAATGGTGCAAAAAATTAATCATTATTTAAATCAAAGCACCTGTAATTTCGCATGTTTCTTCGACGTTTACTTCCGGCTTGGTGTATTTATCTTTGCGCTTATTGCGTAACAGGCCACTCTTATGCAATAAAGTTTTGGTGTAGTGGAAATGTTCCCAGAGCTTTCCGGATGCACAGATACGCTGTCCTTGTACTTTTGCATAAGGGATGTAATACGTTGCTATGGATTCAGTAGGAAAAACTTCGTGGATTTCTTTTGCCCAGCTTTTAAATTCATCTGTTGTAATTCTGTCAATATAGAATTGTATTTATATGGATTTGCCCAGATCAGTCTTTTCGTACGTCATGTAGCCTGTATAAACACGTGAAAATCCCTCATCTCCGCAAAATGCCATACAAGAAATCTAGAGTAATGCACATTTTAGACTGCTCAATCTATAGGAGAATCGGTATACAAGAATTCGTTTCAGGAGTGGTGGACTACCCCATATACCTACATTGCAATGACACCCGAATTAAAAAATATACCGTGGTTAACAATTCAATGTACCTGAACTCAGGAAGTACTTCACCAATCGAAATATCTTCAAAGGCTTCGTCTTGTTTGCATTTAATTATTTTTTGAACCAAGAGATTTCGAAGGCGTGATGTTAAATATCCTGTTTTACGGTACACCATTAAAATAGCTTTTCCATCGCTGTCCTTTTGCAATAATGTTTGTAGATCCTATAAAAATTGGTATGTAAAGCAGACTGTAACAATTCCAAAATTAAATTTAAAACCATCTATGAACGGTGTACAATTGTTGTACGAATATCGATTCCGTAGGACGTAATAATTTCGGCATATTCGAGGTAAATACCATAACGTTATATAAGGGGAATATTGATTGATAAATATAAAGCGTCCAGCGTCTCCCTTTAGAAAGGTGAACATTATTCTGCAATTGTAGATACCTAATTGGATATTTTTGATAAGGTCTGTGAAAACATACCAATCTTTTGACCGGGTCGGAATTTGACGTCGATTGTGCCGAATCAGTAGCTGCGATACTTATTGTGCCGCTTGTACAGGGTATTTGTTTTTCACGCTGTTCAACTGATTTTAGTTCCAGAAGAGTGGGAGATTTACTGGTAGTCTTTTGCGATAACTCTAGACCTTCAGAATTGGGTACTGCATTCGTTGCAATATTTTCCTGCATTACAATAGTGGGCTCTAGCCCTGTACATATTAACTCGCTTAAGTCTACATAGAAAAAAAAAAACAATATCAAGTATCTCGAAATCAACCCGAAAAATAATGTGGATCTGCAGCTATCTATCTCAACTAAACAGGGTGATTCCGAATTCTTGACGAATCTTTCACAGGCTCATTTGTTGTCAAAATTGAGATAAAAAAAAAACAATTCCTCTGAAAGGCGACTATTTTTTTAATTGAAAAAAAAAAAAAACAATACCAATCATAATAATTTTTCTCAATTTTTTTCCAATCCTTATCAAAATTAAGATCCAAAATTCCGTTTCAATTTTTTCATTTCATCATGTTCAACTTCAAGGATTGACATTGTGAAACGTTCGTCGCGAATTCTGAATCACAGTGTATCATATATATAAAAATATGAGCATGACTCGTGTACCTGGCAGTGTATCAAAATTCTGCGGGTCTATTATTGAGTCGGTTAACGAACAATTTTCAAAATGAAAGGATGGAAGGCTTCCAGCGCTCCACTTTGCCACCCTCTGGTTAATCTGACAATAATATGAATAACACACTCAAATAAATGCACCTTCAATTAAGTACATTATCTTATTCTGTGGAACATCAATTATTCGTACAGCATGACGTATGCAAATATTACGACGATGGATATGCCACCTCACATGCAATGAACATTCAGTGCGTTTTTATATTTTTTACAATTATACCTAAGTATATAGACGTATGAAATGATAAAATCACCTATTTATAGGATAACTCAGCAACGACAGTAAGGAGTAGCGTATAAAAGTATGAGAGGATAAGGAGGATTAGTAGTACCTGCGGTTCTGAATTAATCTTACGCCACCCTTCTAGTTTTTCGAAGAAGTATACGAAATCGTTGACATTCGTTAAAACGTGTTTGAGGTCGTCGAATTTTAGGGTCGGGAAATCGGATAGGGATATTCCCGCAGCTGAATTGGAAAATAACACAAGCAATTGAAAGTAAATAAGAAATTGACAAAATCATGCAGATAATGACTGATAAATATGAAAACAAAAGTGTAATTTCAAGACAATGTATGAAAACTATACGTCGATCAAATAGTATTCGCAAAGTATTCACATAACAAACAGAGGCAAAAGAATCAACATGCAAAGAGGCCAGCAAACTGGAAACACCAATATTCATTACATTCCGCGAATGAGCTATGTATATACAAATATACGAAAAATATACAATCAGTGAATTTTACGATTCATACAGGAAAAAATCGATAGTTAAGAAAAAATCGGACGATTATTTTGTATAATTGTATTGTACATTGTATGTTTTTCGCGCAGCATACGATAATATAAATGCACATGTTTTACTATACTGAAAATGTACATATGTATACATTATTTTACAAACTTACCCGTGGAAAGCTCAATTGAATATACTAACAAAGAAATTGGCACAGCTTTGTGTTTGTACCTATAATATGTGTACAGCAAAGTGAAGAGATCTATAGATCCTACTCTAATAGAACTGCATATACATATACGTATACATAGGTATGTGAGACTTGTATATCCTATTAGGGTGCACATATGAATAATGGTACGTCTATTAGGGATTCAAGATAGCTGCACGAATTAGTGAGTTAATATGCTTGTGGAAATATAATGAATGTTGTGTTCGAGGTGTACGGTGAATAAGAAAAAAAAAAACTTTTAAACTATAAATTTTAAACTAGGAACTGCGGATCGTATTCGAAAAAGGAAATACGAAATTAAGCACTTGCGTACTTTGATAATTGATGATAAAATAATAACAGTGCTGTACTCACCTTTGAGAAGGGATACGATGTGTTCCAAGCCCCACTCAGCTAACAAGTGATCCATTTTGATGCTCTTCTTCACACTGTTCCCACAAGAATGAGAAATACTTGTATTTCGACCGTTAGAGAATGAAATCGAACTGGCACTGCTAGCCTTTTATTTGGCACGCGATACTATTCGCTTAGCAATTAGTACCCATATGAATGGGAAGAATCGCCATACAGCTCAGCAGCAGACGCTTTTCGTCCGGGAAAAAAGACGTCGCGCGTTAGCTTGATTCGACCAATAGCGTGGCAACGCGAGCCACATTCGATTGACAACGTTTAGTCTAGTCAACAAGCACCTTTTTTTACGACTTTCAGTTACAGTTTTTCTAAAAATATGGTTGAGGTGTCATTCGAATCGGAATCGCGTCTAGGTACTTTTTTAGAAAATTCAAGATCCGCAACAAAAAATTACAAATGGTATAAAGAATTAAGTAACAAAAAAGGGTTTTCGTTTTTCGCGAATATCACGAAAACTATTTCAGATATCGCAAATATAAAAAAAGATTCATAAAGAGCAGGAAATTTCCTACGGGAAAATCCCAACTCCCGGAATTCTACCACCAATATTTATAATTTTAATCTGGAGGTAAAAATAGGGCTGAAAACGGATGATGTGACGACCGTGCGCTCGGCACGATTCGTTCATATTTACAACAAAAAATCTTTTAACCCATTAAGTATGAATATGCAGGAACGAAAAAATTCAGGTACCATTTAGACATATAAATGAACACTGATCCTTAAAAAAATAATTTTCCCCAATTTTTCAATTAATCATGCTCTTGTTAATCAAGTCGTTTCTATAATTTGTGAATCAACATAAAAACTCCTGTCATTTTCAAACTAAGAACCTGAAGGAGATCCCCATTTGTAAACTTTTTGAATACTCACTATACTTCATTTAATACTTGGTATCTGAAAGTTATGGTTAGCTTGAAAAAAATGGCTACCTCGAGGACATGAGAATATTTGAAATGATGTAAAAAATGGGAAAAAAGTATTTTCATCAAAAAGTTGTGCAGGGTTGTTTTCGTGTTTTTTGGTAGTACATGAAGAAAAATATAGTACGGATGTTCATTTGTTTATAACAGATTGTTTATTAAATGAACAATAAGGATATGGACAAGAAATCGTTTTTTGTCAGAATATGAAAGAGCACTGATAATAATGATGTTTAAAGAAATAATGGTTTCTTAGCATTAATTGTCAGCGACGAAAAAAAGGTGTTAGTTAAAAAATGTGTTTTAAAATTATAGGGAATTAGTTTTATGAAAGGATTTTTTTCCTAAAAATCATTGCTTTTATCGACTATCTATTCGTCAAAAACAAATTTTCGATAATCTCATAAACAATGCACTTGTTTATAACAATATTTTAAAGAATCAAAGTAAAAAAAAATTTTTATTATTTTTGTATATTTTTCAATGATTAGAAACTGAAATAATCGAAACATTTTGAAAAAAAGTTTTTTGGTAGCTCTGTTTGATTTTTAAAAATTTTCATTCTTTAAATTTTTGATTAAAACATGAAAAATCGAAATTGAAAAAGTTTACAAATGGGGATCTCCTTCAAACCCTTTGAAGAAAGAATTCCAAAAGTTAAAAAAATTTTCTGGTCTTAGTTGGAATATGACAGGGGTTTTATGTTGATTCACAAATTATAAAAACGACTTGATTAACAAGAGCATGATTAATTGAAAAATCACGGAAAATTGTTTTTTTACGGATTATTGTTCATTCATGTGTCTAAATGGTACCTGAATTTTTTTCGTCCCTGCATATTCATATTTAATGGGTTAAAAGATTTTTTGTTGGAAATATGAGCGAATCGTGCCGAGCGCACGGTCATCACACCGTCCGTTTTCAGCGCTATTTTTACCTCCAGATTAAAATTATAAATATTGGTGGTAGAGTTCCGGAAGTTTAGACTTTCCTGTAGGAAATTACTTGCTCCTTATGAATCTTTGTTTACATTTGCGATATCTGCAATAGTTTTCGTGATATTCACGAAAAACAAAAACCCTTTTTTGTTACTCAATTGCTTACAACCTTTGTAATTTTTTGTTGCGGATCTTGAATTTTCTCAAAAAGTTACTTGATGCGATTCTGAATCGAATGACACCTCAACCATATTTTTAGGAGAACTGTAATTGAAAATCGTAAAAAAGGTGCTTATTGACTAGACTGGTTCGCTACTTTAGTACTAATTACTACCCTGCGAACAGCAAAAATTGCCATGCAGCGTTGTAGCAGACGCCTAGTGACGATTAACAATGCTTGTATCACTTGGGCATTAAAATGGCCTTATACATGTATCACGCAATCTAAGAAGATAGTCAAGGATTGCCATACAGTATCGTAATCAGTGCTTCACACTGGCCAAATATACTATTCACTATCGGTTACCTCTCGCCATGTATACCAGAATCGTACCTATACCAGCATAGAATCTGATACGTGTCATAAAGGAGCACATAATGGGATTCCGAGTTTTTAAAATTATGATTGCTAATGGAAAATATGCCACAATCAGTAGCAAAACTAATTAATGCGTAAAACATCAGTTACTATTCGACTTGTTAGTATTTTCTACCATACTAGATTAGGTTTCAAACAGTGCAAAGAATGGTACACCTTCCGAGTGTTACATTATGTGATGCCAAACGTGACTAGCGATTTATGTCATTTATAAATATTGCCATACTAAAATCATTATTCTCTATTTTTTTTGTACGAAGTCATATGCGTAAAGGGTATGCCGATAGAATTTAGCATTAGGTACCAGAATTCTGAACTTCATTTCTCTCAGTGAACTGTGTGTGTTATACGATGTGGGGGTAAAGCGCGAGAGCGTCGGGGGTTCTTCTTCTCTCTTTGGAAAACAGAATGCGTTCCTGTTTTCTGCTCCCTCTACTCCCACTCTTTATTTTTCATAACACAGTGAAATATGCACACATCCGTGTCCCGATTGCGCTGAATTGTTGAACCGTGCAGGGAGGAAAAGAAAAAAAAAAAAAAAAATAGCAAAAAACAAAGAGAAAAAATATATAAACATTCCGATCGAATATTTTTCACGTTCAAATCGCGCGAGTGCGAAGCGAGAGAGATATGCTAGTTGCACTCGCGGAATACAATGGCAAGCTTTCTCTACCATACCATGCCGTGTCATGCAGCTCAGCTCACTGTCTCGAATAGGAAGAAATCGGACCTCCGCACGCGTTTACGAGGTCAATAAATTATATCCCTGGCATTTTGCGAGTCGTATAATCAGATTGTTGTGTTCAGGTATACGCGACTGGTTATATATATATATATATATTTTATATATATATATATATATATATATCTACGCGGATAAATTATGAATCGCATTTAGGATATACGCAACGGCAGGTACGAGGGTTGTAATAAAACGAATACCTGCGTATGGACAAATGTCCTATAGTCTACGGTACGCTTCGATAGAAGACAAATTGTTATTATTATTATCATTATTATTATCATACGGAAGAAGGCGTAACGAAGTTTCTCCCTCTCGGCTTTTCGCCGGAATACGTTATACTCGTCGAAGGGGGAGATCTCCTTTCCTTCCTTAGTCGTCGGGCGTACGCCGCGCCGTTCAGGGGGAGACGAATTATTTCTACATTATCACTATCTGTCTGTTTGTTTTTGTTTGTTTGTTTATTTGTTTGTTTGTTTATTTGTTTGCTCATCGGATATCGTGGTGTTTGAGAAAATGGGGTGATACGAGGGCGGGAGGTCACAGGGGCGAGGGGGAGGGCGGTAATCCTCGACCTCGTGCCTTCGACACACGCCTATAAATTTCTCTATAATAAACGGTCCTGGTCATGGCGACAAATTACTCGGCTATGACCCTTACTCCTCTAACCGAGCCGTCCCGTTCGCGTGGTTCAAGGTTGTCCATTTATAAGGCGGGCAAAGTAGCTTTCTCGTGACATTTCAACTGGCCCATGTCTAGATTCTGAGTGCATTTTTTGTCGCATGGTCGCAAAATCGGTGTATATTGCGAAAGAGTGTTATTACCCAGTAAACTTTTATACACGCGAAAACAGTATTAATGTTTAACTTGGGGAAATAACAGGTTTGAGAAAACATTCGGTGTAATAATATTCGACAATCTTATGATTAACTGGTTGTCACATCGCGCGGAGTTACGATATGCAAAATTGTTCTCTGTCAGAGGAGAGGAACAAAAAAAAAAACAAACTGTATTTAATCGGTAAATTTATGTGCAGTTTTATGCTCGTGTGAGATCATCGCTTACCGATTCTATTAGCGCCTCTACGTTACTCGATGCTTTTCGCGCTCGTGTGCGTCTGTACAGAAAACCGTAGTTGAAGGCAAGAGAAAAACGAATATCTTGGAACTCGGATAACTGGCAACACCTCGGGGCTAACAACGCGCTTGCTAATATTATATTTCGTTTGCATCTGTACGCGACGTAAGGAATGTGGTAGCAGTCGGAGGAAGTAGCAGCATTATACACACGCAACAGAGACAGATAGTAAGGTAGGTAGGTACGGTATTGCTGCAACGGTATCGAGAGGGGCCCCGAGAGAGTCGAAGACTTATAACGATGTTTTACGAGGTGCCAACGCCACGGCGGGTATAATGCGGTTCTGCAAAGCCCGAAAAAGCGAAGAAAACGAGAGACGCAGGAACGAACGAACGCGGGCGTCGTCGCAGGTGTAACGCGACGTTGCCAAATCTACTCCGCTGCTGCATGCCATAGAACCAACCAACCAACCAAACGGTTTGGTGTTTGGCGACGGGTAACGTCGTGCTTCGATAGAGCCGCAGAAAATTACTCGGCAAAAACGAGAACGTGTCGTCACGCTGAACTCGACTAGGGAAAAAGAATATTTCGGAGGCTGAATCTTAAGAGATTATATATTTCTCTCTCTCGGAATTGAGAGAATAATAATCGTCCGTGATGTGCAACAAAAACTTTACGAGAGATGCACGCCACGGTACGTCACTCGCAGCACAGCTGACACCGCCGCTCCCTTCGGCCTCTCTCTCTCGCTCTCCAGTTTTTCTTCCCCCTCCCCTCGTCCTCGCCTTCTTTCTTCTCTTTCGTCACGGGCCGCCCGCTCTGATCGTTCAATTGTTACCAGTGGATGCACACATGTACGCATGTACATCGCATCTATACACACATACACAAGGAATACGATAGCGACGAAGAGTCGCATGGCGGCGGGTCCTCTTCGTCGACGTCTTATGTTTTTTCCTCCGCCCCGTTGGGTTTTTTCGTTCGTTTCGCACGTCGTCGTTGTTCTACCACCAATGCGCTGGGGGGAAAGGAAAGAACAGCAACAGCAGCAGCAGCAACGCCGGCATCAGCGGTCGAGGCGATAGTGCGGCAATACCAGGAGGGGGAGACAGAGAGAGAGAGAGAGTGAGAGAGAGAGAGAGAGAGAGAGAAGGTGGGAGTGGGGATCTGCTGCGCGGAACAGGAGGAACGATATTCGGCGGGGGAAGGGGAACGAGGAGCGGAGCTGAGTCATAGCAGCGTTGCCATGTCGTCTCCGTCGCAGTTCCGTAGCTCTGGCCATTTCAACGCTGCCGCGAGGTATCCCAGGGGTTCGCTAGTTCTCTCTCTCGCTAGTTGTAGTTTGTTTGTTTCCTTTTTTCCCTCTCTCCGTCCTCTTTTATCACGCGCTCTGATAGCAACTTTGATCCCCCCGTACCGATAGCGCGTTGTTTTCACCGCTAGTATGATGCGATACGTGCGTCACGTCCTCGTTTTTCCCAGACGGTTATTTTAGACATTCGAATTTTACACTCTGGCGTATGCGTAGTCGAATATTCGATAACAACGTATGGTTATGTTACGGTTATTCATAGACTGAGTATATCTGCATATTTGCGTTAATTTCGTATTCCTTAACGCGATCTTCTCAGGTATAGGTGTGTACTGCGATTTTTACGGTTGGTTGCCTCGGTATCGCTGCGATTTCGACGCGCCCCGCTAACCTTCAAGAAAGATCAAGAGAGAAGAAGAATAACAAGGGAAAAAAAAACGTATTATTTAAAAAGTGTCCGTGGCGGCGGTGATGCCAAACTTAGGCCAGCTCTTCTTTGGCCCGAGGTCTGTATATTCTTTATTGATGCAGAAATCGATGATGCGCCTCCGCGGCACGTCAACCCGTCGAAACTCTTCGGATGCCTCTGACGGGTTCTCCAGGTTCTGTTCCCACCTCCACTCTCGCCAACTCGTCGTCAACTATCGGATGCCGACTTATTGATTTCCTCTTCACCTTTCCGCCACGGACGTGGAAGGTACACACAGACCCTCCTCCCACCCTTAGGAGGGGGGTAATTGCGTTCACCAAACGAAGAAACAGACCAGCGAGTAGAATTTGTGCGCAATTACGTATCGCTACTTTTCTGCAAGCCATTTTCCGAGACGGATCGAAATCAAAGCGATAACATTTTTCCGCATCACTCGCAGCTTACCGCAATCGATCGATCGACCCGACACCGCCGGGTCACATGGCTTCCTTCGCGTATAATGTCAAAAACATTGCGTAACCTCGCAACCTTATCGATATAACAATCGTCATCGGTCATAATTGTTTTTGTCTTGTTCCGCGTGTATATAGCGCGAGACATAATTAGAGGGGTTACGTACATTTTACCCTGTGCATGTATGTACGAACGATGGATGATGGACGATGGACTTTGGACCAAAGGCACTTTTTGGCTTACAGGCCAAACGAATAATAAGTCGGTGCATATCGTGACGATAGATCTGCAACCATTTCACACTCACAAGACTCACTGTCGTAGAATATTGACAAATTTTTTTTTCAACGGATCTCTGTGTTCCGCCTATGCAAAGATATCGTCTCTTTCTCTCTCTTTTTCTCCCGCTGTACGCATTATAAATATGTACGTAACCATCGACAAAATTCTCGTCAATTTTTTCATTTTCCAGCAGTTCCGACGGTTCGTAAAGCAACGTTTAATAATTTTTATTCCGCAACTTGGCCACTCCGTGAAAGCATTCGCTGGGCTTCGAAACAGAACGATTTATAAGCGACGCGCACGATCAGCAGTGGCGGGATGACGATGACTGTAGGAGCATGTTTTTTATTTCGTTCGTCTCGTAGCGTGAAACGTCGTTTACATCGCGGCCCATCGAATGCATACGCAAGGTGGCCAAAGTTACATAATAACCACCCTGACCTACAGATTCGTCGATTTTCCGGACTCCATTATAAAACAACGACGGGAACCACACTACGCTCTCAAATGTTTCTTCTTGATAAAACTTTTCGTCAAGCAAAGTACTCTCCTCTACTAATAACGCGCCATTGGGTCGTCGGAGCAGCCAGGGAGCGAGTCTTCCTCGGGTGTAAGATTCCTCGGCGGAATTGCACGAGAGTGGGGGACAAGTAGAGCCTGGCGAGCCAAGGCTTGCCGGGTTGGAGTGGAGTGGAGTGGAGCGGAGCGGAGCGAAGTTGTAGTGGCGTGGCGTGGCCCGTAGGCTCGCTCGCCAGCCCCGCCATCGTGGCGTTTATACCTCGTCTCCTCCTTTCCTTCCCTCCTCCCCTTTCCATACCCTTTCCGTCCCTCACCGAGGAACTCCGTAGAGGCCGTAGTCCGTGGAAGTTGGATGGGGATGCGTATGCCGTGCGCCGCACCGTTGAAGAGAGGCCCCGGGGATAGCTTGTGTGCGTCGGACTTCGTTCGTTCGTGTTCCTGACTCTTGCCGCGCTTGCGTGCGTCGTGAGAAGAAAGGGGCTCCGGCGGCCGCACGGAAACTCGCTGGGTTGTCTGACTGGCTTCGCCAGCTTTAGCCACGGTCCTTCGGAGCGATGACGATCGCGATGCGACGTGGACTTGGTCGACGCACGTATTTATTCCCCTGTAGGTATTGCGTACGTGGCCGCGGTTATCAACGTGTCATCCTCGCGCACACCTACACACCGAGAGAAAGAGAGAGAGAGAGATGTAGCGAGAAGGGGGGGGGGGGGGGGAGAAAGAACTGTTCACTGTTCCTCGTTCGTTCGATGACGAAGCGACGCATATTTCTCTCTCTGGCATTGAAAGAACCCCCGTGTTCTCATTATAATGTTTGTCGCAGAAGACGGGGAAGTTTGTAGATCATACGAGTGTGCGTCGTACGGAGGGATTTACTCTCTTTTCTCCCTTTAAATTGTACGTAACGAATATGAGACCTTGACTTTTCGTCGGGACACACTCAACACCACGTATTGTATGGACGGATGGATAATCGCGTTGCGTTTTATTCGTTATCCTTGGGACATGAACAAAAAAGAAAGAAAAAAAAAAACGAATTCAAACCAACCAACGAACACACTGGCGTGCAGAGGGATGATCTATCTTTCCCAGCGAAGCCCCAAAAATAAGGAGGGCAAAAAGAACGGCAGCGACGGCGGCGACGGTGACTCCGAAGCTTCGAGAGACGAGCCCCACCCATCTTGCTTCCAGCAAAGCAGCCGCCATTTCCGTGTGTGTAATCCAGTAAATAATTATGTAACCATGGGCAGGCACACCAAAGCATCCGAATATCGTGTTACTGTGTGTAATCCTTAAAATCTTCATTGATGATAATTTTATATAAATAATCCGAATGCTTTTCGTAAAAAGGCGTGCAAATAATTAATTTTTTTTTTAATGAACAAACTCCTATGAACGTCGATCGTAGGTTTTTCTCTGGGCTTTCGGTATCTCTTACTAAAACACCAGGCCGAAAAACTCTCTACTTATAATAACTCTACGTCGGTAAGGTGTACGAATTTTCTTACTATTCTCATCTCGATATATAAACGATAGTTATACGAATAGTCGGGCTACAGTACGGTTTTCTGTAATATCAGCAAAATGATAAGGGATCTAGAAAACGTGAATATAATACTGTGCAGATTTGATCGCAAGTATTTTGTATAAAATAATGTAAGAAAACGGATACACTCGATGCTCTGTTGTTGTTCTTGTTGTATAAAAATTGATATTAAGATTTTTACTCTGACGACGTGATGTCGTTTAATGATAATTCCAAGCAGAGAGCGAAACGAGGGGACGTGCGACTCCCGCGACTAGGCACGAGCTACTCCCCGGACGAGGCGGACGCTGCCCGGGACGCCGCGCCTGCGCAACGCTCCTCCACCTCCACCTTCGCCTCAACCTCCTCAACACCCCTCACCACTCCTCCCAGGAACGACCCTCGCGTCGTCGTCGGCGTCGAGCTGCGTCGGCATCCCCACTACGCGGTCCTCTTCTGTGTTTATCCGTATTTCATTCCCACTCCCGAGTACCTACTCCGCTCGGCCGGGCCGTCATGGCCTCTCTCGACAAAAACATCCGAGAATTTTTATCTTTATGGATCCACAAACGGAGATGGAAAACTTTTGACCCCGGCGCTGCCTTTGATAGCTAGCTATTCTCGGTCTTATTCTCGTTCGATAATTAACCGAGATTCTATTTGAATCGTTTCTTTATTATTTCTTTTTCACTATAATTTCTTATTTTTATTTTTTATCTTCCCTCATCTTCTTTCGAGCAACGGCGAGCCTAGGTACGCGTCCACGTTCACCTTTTATTCGTTTTCTTTTTCATCTTCTTCTTCGCCTTCTTCTTATACCCGTCATTTGAATCTAAATGTTACGACGAAATGTGCAACTTTCTTACATACATGTCTGTGCCACGGATAAGTTAGCGTGTACGAGATGCTCGTACTTTCCTCTTTTCACCGTACGACACGACGAGTTTTATCACTCTGTTTTTCCCATTTATTTGTTACTCTGAGCCCCGGTATTATTTCGAAGATATGGCTCATTTCAAGGAACTGCCTGCTGTATCCGTTAGACGATCCTTCCTCCGACTGAGGAAGATCGTCCTTGCTAGGCCGTGACGTATTCGGAAATTACTTTTGTACGTAGCGGCAAGGCTTGTACGGACGTATACGAATGACAATAATTATTAACGAGCAACTCGATCCTTGGGGGGGGGCTCAAAAAAAAGAAAAAAAAAAAAATGACATTAAACAAACAGGAGCCTGGCACGGGCTGCGAGAAACACGTAACGAATTTTGCTGGTATATTCTCTAGGATGCTGGCTTAAAGTCAAGGCCAGCAGCATCGTTTTCCTGATATATGGCGTTGAGGTATTTTTTTTTCACCTCGCAATTCGTGCCATCGCAAGGCATATAATTTTTATAACTCTGTATAATGTTTCTTTCCACCTAACTAATCCATAATTGCTTGTACATATTGACATTTCGTCAGGTATATTAAATATATATTCGGTTATCGATGTACATACAATTACCTACTATGCAAAAACGTTATGGATACAGTTACGATACAGCGTTATCAAGGTGATTTTTTTCGTCCTCCTATCTATCACTACCTGCTTCTAATTTACAAGCAGATGTCCATTTTTCCGCGCAATCCAAGAACAGCGTAAAATTTCTATCGAGTAAGTTACGAAAACACGCTTTGCAAATCTTTCCTTGCATTCCTGTTATACAAGCGAAAAATAACTGTGCAACGCGTGTACTTGGTAGCGGTATTCCAAAACGAAAGATTATCTGATTCGATACAACCGATTCTGAATGGCATTGGCTAACCTCGTTGACGTATCTATAACAGTTCCCCACCAATGATGGATGCATCCCGATTTCTAACCCCGCTCTTTCCGTTCCTCTTTCTCATTGGATATACGATGTATATATTTATAGAAAATGTATACAGGCGAGTAACGGAGTTGTAACCGCGATTTATGCGTGCTCGTTTTGCGAGTGTGCGCTTTCAACGGCTATAGACCTGAACCCTCGTACCTGCAACTACGAAACGTCCGTCCTATACGTGACCGCAGGTGATGTCAGCGTTTAGACATTTTGAAATATTTATATCCAAGCACCAGTTCTTTGCAGCGTTCTCCCTCTCCGTCCAACCCCTCCCCCCCCCCTTCGCCCCTCCGCCCCCCTTAACCCACATGGGCATCAATCACCTGTTCCCCGAGTCTCCTCGCTCTTCTCCTTAGCGAAACGGCAGGCGGTACAACACCTAGTCACCGATTGTCACGTTCATTCGTGCTGTGCACGCCTCTCATACAGCAGTCATATTTTTCAAACATATATACACAGTGCATGTGGGTGAAAGCAGTAGGTTTATCGGCGCATTCGCGCGAGACGTTAGGCATTGCCGTATATACCTATGTAACACACATGTACCTAGATTGAGAACGTTGTAAGGTCAAGATTTGATTTACGATATTTAAAGGTTTCGAATTTGACGACGTTAAACCTGTACCTACCTATATTTATTGTTAAAATGTAAACCGGACGATTTTTATTTATTGTCGTTTGTTATCTCGTTACAGGTATGGACGCGTACAAAGCGTCAAGCTGCTGCCACGGGGAGAAGAATGCCCCGTCGATGGGAGCTCCGGCGGTGAGGGGAGCGAGGGCGGGGGCGTCGGTGTCGGCGGCGTCGGCGTCGGGAGCGTCGGGTCGACGGGCACCGGGGGTGCCTCAGCGACGGTCGCGTTCATGGACATTAAATCCGCTGCGAAGGCTCACGCCACCGAGCACACCCTGGACGAAAGAGCCCTCACAACACAGTACTACGAGCCACAGCATCTTCAGCATAGGTTTCCCCCCCACGGGTACGTTGCGATCTTCTAAGCTTTTTATTGTCGTTAATTATATCACCTCCCCTTTCATCCTTCCACGTCCTTTCGATTTCCGATTCGAGTCCGCGTACGTGCGTGAGTGAGTGAGTTGCAAAATGCATTCTCGACCTGTCGCATTTCGTCTTATACACATGTGTACGCATTTATTCCGCAAGCTACGACGACTGGTGATCGTTGCAGTTGACAAAACATTCTCAAGAAGTTTTAAAAACAAAGAAAGAAAGAAAAAAAAAAGAAATTGAAACTAACAATGTTGCGGAAATAAACGTCGTGCGTTAATTAAAATTCTTTTTTTTTTTATTCCCCGAGTGTTGGTTTGGAGAAGCTGCCTAATTCCCGTATTATATTGACATCTTTGTTTTTATTATCTTATAAATTGGAATAATTATATATATGTATATATGCAAACGTGTCTCAGAGTACAGAAGCCAGTTTTGGCAACAAAATCGTCTCGTCCTCCAACGGATCAGATGCTATTTGTCCATGCCTAAATTTCCTGACTCGATTAACAAGGTTGAATACAGACAAGTATTTTACAGTCATCTCGTTATATTGGTATCAGCAAAGCAGCCTCGCGAAAAATTTCCAATGCGTGATTTCCGAGAGTTTATTATCCTTGATTCGATATTATTCGACTGGGATGATACCTTTCATTTATGTATTATAAATACTGGCTTTGAAAGAAAAACAAAATTCAAACATTCGTGTTTCTACTGATGAAGAAACAAAAATGTCTGCTTCGGTCGGCAAGTTGTGAGGTGTGCGCGTGATGAGTGTGAGTAAATCAGCTTTTATCGAAACATTAATTTGGATAGAAAAATATTTGTTTGTCGAACCAGTTTGAAAATTATACCGATAGTATTTTATTTTTTTTTTTTTATGCCCGATTTTGGTAAAATTTGAAAGGCGATTATCGTGTTTGCATAACGTGAAAACGTTGGTAATGATCTTTCCTCGATTTTTCTTTTTCGGTCGAGTGTACGTTAGAATCTTTGATCCATTTTTCATACCCGCGAAAAGAGCGTTTTCTTTGATTGTAAACCTGAATGCGATTCGTCGTCGTGTTTTGCGCATAGCCTTGATTATATTAGATGTATATGTATAAATATTCACAACACAAAACATGTCTGGAATGAAATTTAAAACGGTTGCAATTGATTAAGTGGACGATCTTCGCAGATTAAGTCGTCGGTATTGTTGAGGACGTATATATAATTTTGTTTCTCTTATTTCACATACAACTCTTCTGAAACCATTATTCATCATACTGTAATTTACCTTTTGTTTTTCAATACTCCGCAGTCCCTAGTTTCGTCTTATACTCGTTCACTGCGCAGCTATAGGCTTAAAGCGGATCGAAAAGAATACTTTATATGTACACGGAGATGCGGTAAACGTAACTTTGGGTGTCCTTTTAGTACCGTATCAGAGGATTGTTAGTGAAACACGGACAGCTCGCAACGCGGAAAATACCGAATGATTTCACTCTGGAGTCTCATTGACTATACGTGTAAGCGATACGGCGTTATATGCGAGAAGATCAGCATGGTGGGAGTATATTTTATAGGTTCTAGACGAAGGCGAGGTGGAACGAGCTGCTCGTTGGTTAGTTGTATAAATGAATAATGCCCGCAGTGTCCCTGGATTACATTTCATTCACTCGCTAGACTATCTGCCTCTCTGAGGCTAATCTGAACGGTATTTGGACAGACGCCCATTTGTCTGTCTCCGCCTCCTCCTCGTCCTCCTCCTTCTTCTCCTCTTCCTCATCGCTCGAATCGTTTTAATGCTACTCTTTTAAATAATAAGGAATCACCGTACCTTGCGGAGGTCGCGACCTTCGCGGTCTCGCCAATCGTTCCTCCGCCGTTAGATGGATTCGAAAGATTTGACAGTAGCTCGCAAACGCGACCCGATTAGAATGCAATTTCAAAACTCTCTATTCCGCAAACAAACACCGCAACGCGTGGGTTATTGAGGTAGGCTCATTAACGTGAGTCGGCAAATTTACGTAAACTCTGACGCTTGAAAACCAGCAGCCTTAGATTTTCGACCCTTGATTATAAAATTCGCAACATCTCGAGTACGATCTGGGTATTTTTTGCGTAATAAATTACTATTTTCATTATTACATCTTCCACCATTGTACAGCAGGATAACAGGATGCCATTTTGAGGATGCTGGTCAAGTGTGTATGATAATAAATAATAAACGTTAAACAGTGATGAAGTGACGTTAAAATTTACAGTGATCTTGAAGAAGTTAAACAAAGTTCAGTGATATGTGATTGTATTGGTGGTACCCTGTATATGCACAAAATTTCCCAAAATTTATGCCGAAGGATTTGTTGGTAGAGGAAACGAAAAAAAAAAAAATAAGTACATAACCACCTTCCCCCCACCTCCCCCCTTATTGGATGCAGTGTTGGAATACAGTGGATCGGATTATTGTGCGGCCTATGACGGTCTCTTAAAACAATTTCATTTAATATGTACTACTGTGAGATAAACAGTATAAATTTTTAAACGAACCCTTGTGGATATTTTCTGTATGGAGTATTCAGGTAACAGGCAAGTATCGGAGGTGAGTATTTACGCTTATTCCCGCATACACAGATCGTACAACTTTTTTTTTTCAACTGACAGTCACTACGGGTACTGTAAAGCGGACGAAATGCGACAGATCATTCAATCGACTTCTTTTATCGATATCTGAGTTTTTTGTAAGTGTTGAGCAGGGTTTTTAACAGATTACTCAAATCTTATTACAGATTTGTAAATAGTTTGTTATCAAATGGCGTGGAAATGATTGGCATGTGGGTAATATTGTTGTGAATTCTGAAATTTCGGCAATCAAAAACTTCAGAAATTTACAAAAATATAAATACAAAAATTTCCACCGAAATATCCAATAACGTATCTTTTTCACGATATATGCGTTGAAAAATTCGTTGGGATTATAAAAATTTGTTCGAACAACAATAATTGTAGATTTAAATTCTGGTTGTACGCCTCGTCGCAAAAGACGGTATAAGTAAGTACATGTTGTTCATTCTAATGATGAAGGAAAAAGGTTCGTTCCGTCAGTGAGACGCAAATGAAATTCTCGCACGCTATTATGTACCGAAGGATTGGTAAAACATCACGCGATTTACGAGGGTATTCCTTATTGATTTCGACCAAGTACGTTTTTAAAATGTTTCCTGAGAGCTTTTGCCTGATAGAATAAAGTCGTTTTCAAAAAATGAAAGACTTTCCATTTCGTACAAAATATTATCCGAAGTTTTCTCGCGACGCTGGAATAAGAATCAGGAATAAAGCGACGTTGAAAGTTCTCGAGTTTCAGCCAAGATGAAAAGAGCAGCGTCTAATGTAGACCGTCTATCGTCATCACGAGGAAAGAATTAACCGCGATACCGATAATGAAGTGGAATTACCATCGCCCATCAGATTGTAGGCTAAGGGTATACATACGTTATACACGTATGCACGGTCAGCGGCACGAAACTATTTAAAAGTCGGTAAAAAGGGACATGGAATCTCCACTGGGAAAGTTTCTTCTTTTCCTTATTTTCATAAATATATTCATGTATCTTATAGAGCGCGTATGAATCGGACCTGACCTTGATATTCTCACGATTATCGACCTTTGTGGCGCTAAATTGGTTCAGCGATTACAAACCGATTTCGGTATAATGAATTGGTATTTTCGAGTTCTCATTATACAGCCAAACGTAAATCTAATTATTACGTAATGTCTTTGCAGAGGAATGGCCCCAATATGGCCTTGCCCTCCCGTACACTTGTCTGACATTTTCCTATCCTCTCTTTGCACACCGCGCATGTGTGTAGGAATCCTGTGAGAAGTAGTAGATGTGTTATCGGAGTAGGTAGGAGTAGGTACACGATGGTTAGTTTTAAAAATTCTTTTTCCGTCGCTTGAGCTTATCCTACCACAGGCATATATACGTGCGTACGTGTAATAAAATGAGATACGCTATCGGTGCTGTTGCCGTCGTCGTCGTGACCCACGCTTGAACAGAGATATTGGTGCTGCTGCGTAGCACGGTGCCACGTGTTCACGTATGGAAGCCGAGTGTACAAAGTGCTACGTGGCCGTCGGCGTCTCGATTGTTGTTCGTTGTTGCATCATATTCTGGTTGTTATTGGTTTCCTTATCCCTGAAAGATTGAATTTATTTATTTCTATTTTCAAATTTCTGTCATCTCTCCTTTCTATTTGTCATTGGGTTTTTTTTATTTTTCATTTTTTTTCACACGCAGACTTTTAATATTATTATTTACTCGTGTTATACATTACAACGTGTAAAAGCTGCAGGACAACACGTTCAACTCTCTTCAACACGATAAATATTAATTGCGAAAATAAGGCCTTCTAAAGCTGGTGCTGATTACTGGCTGTTAAGTTTCGTGTAATTTGTCACGCGTACAACGTTCTCTTCGCGCACGCTGTTCGAAGCATCAATCGTGCCTCGCCTCGGCACAAGGCGAAGATACATCCTATCTCTACGCCTTTTCGCACGTGCGTCCGAGTCTCGTGTTCGATTTTTTTCTCTTTTTTTTTTCAAATTATTATTATTAGTCTTTATTACTCTTTACCCTTCATTTTACGGAACGTACACACATGTGCGATGTCGATATACCACATAAGGATAAAATTGGAAGGCAGAATAAAAGTAACAAAATATGTATTTACGTGCTTGTTCGAATTGTTTTACTTGTTTTGCTTGTTTTACTAAGCCGTAACTGTGCACAGTGCTCGCGAAATTGATTGGAACAATACGTTCTAGGAATTGAATTACACAGACATTTATGCATGTACGCATATTATGTGTATGTATGTATGTATAAATACGCAGAGACTGGCACGTATCGCTTTCAGGGTATGATAACAATTATACGTACATGTACGTGGCGAAAACAATGGATTATAATTGAAATTCCACGCGCGCCTTCCGGTGATAATAATATAATTGCACGTAGTCGGTCGATTTGATATAATATATAATATATATATATATATATGACACACACGAAAGGATGTTCGGTGAGTGAATAGATTCGCGGGGCTAGGCGACGAACCTACCTATCTCTACCTACCTACGTGGCGATCGACGAGGGGAATGATCGAGTCTTCGTCAGCACCGCAGTCGATACATAAATATATATATACACACACACACACACATATATGTAACGCAATGAAATCAGCTGTCGATCGCGACGGGAGTTTATACTTGGCGAATACATGGCTATTTGACGTTGCCGTTTTCAGCGCGATTTTAATATCTGACATGGACGACGACCACCTGCATCGACTCACTCGATTCGCTATCGGCAGGCGCGTGTCTCGTTTTGCAAACTATTGCGAACAGCGCCGATTGTCATAGGCATACCCTACTTATACTTATAAGCTGAACGTTACCTTGGCGCGTTTCCACTCACCTTGGCACCCAGTTAAAGACTTCGTTATGCACTTTTGCCAACTTGATGTTTTAATTTTGGTCCCAAGTTTGATCGTACACTGGTAATTTTATTTTATATGTGTTTCTAGTTTTTACTCAACTGAGGGGAGTTTTACGACAATTAGAATCTTGGAATACATTAGAACTCCCCGAAGCGATCTCTGCGAGCATTTGTTGGACGAAAATTTTTCGTAAATTTATCAGACGGTTCCCCGTCAATGTTTTAATCACTTTTGATTCAGCCTTTCATTTTATGCACAGGGTCGCGCAGGGAGAAGTACGTAAGATGATCGATTAATCTTATAAATAAAGTATGAAATTATTTAGTCGACCTTAATTATGACCAGTGATAATAATGGCAGCACTGGTACCGCTTCAGTGCGTCATACGCATCTGGATCTGACATCGTGTCCGGGATATTTCCAATCTCACGGTAGGATAATATAGAACAGTTGCGGTTCGCTATTTCCAGCTCCGGACGACGATTTGAACACGCTCGGTAAACAAACTTCTCAACATCGTGACGCAATTGTTGTCTCCGCTTTTTTTGTTACGAATTCGCCCTTGGATTTATATCGCAAGGCAAATTTGTAACTATCACCTTTGTACACAAGTTGCGCATTCGCGTACGTACAATGTGTCGTGAATTTGTAGCGTTAAATTGAACTTTCCAAAGTATAACTTTGACAAAGTTATTGTATTATAATTAATTGACCGCGAATAATACTACCACGGTTTAAACGATTCGCTCTACCAACTTCTGGAACGTAATGTTAGCCCCTAATTTCTATTAACCAGCGGTATTTATGTTCTATATAACGTCAATCATGCTATTTCGAAATTTGCTTACGCATTTCTTACTCAATTATTACAATATTTTTAATTAAGTGAACCAAGTTTAATTATCAAACTTATTTGTACGTATTATTACAGAGAAAAAAAATATTCTAGAAAAATTCACACGAAAGTCGTAAAGTTGTTACGCTTACCTATACGACTTTCGAGTTTTTTTCGAGATGTGTAGAAAAAACTGGTTATTATTCAAATTCTCTTTGTTTGGTTTGCGAGTCGTGAAATTTCGTCACTCTGCTATTCTGGATTTCGTTTACCACTCGAAAATTTTTATTTGCCAATAGCCGGTTGATGGGTACGATCGTACGGGTAAAAATTTACGAGTGATATTCGTGGCCAAAGAGCATTCCTGAATAGACGGCAGATGCGAGGAGAAACCTTGCGGATATGAATTTTTAACCAATGTGTTTGATAACACACTCCAGTGTGGAATTTGCCAGAATCGTAAAACACAATTCAAACACATGAATCTATCGATTTTATGTCTAGAAGAACAAATAGCCGTCCATAAATTATCGTTCGTTCATTTGTATGATTACATTATTCGATTCATGCCGAATGCGATTATAATATAACTCGATGATATATTATTATTCAAACGCAGGAAACGTAAAGTTTAATATCCTACGGCAAATGTTACACATGTCGTTATGTTGCACTATTTGTAGCAAGATACGTATTCAGAATCCTATCTGCAATTAATTCTTCATATTAACTGTTGTTTTTTTGTCGTAGGTAGAAGAAGATTTCATTTATTTCGATTTGGTGTAAGAAACGATACGCGTACAAAGTTGCATGAAAATATGCAAAGGGTGTTGTCTCGAGCCTGTATTTTATTGGCCTTATCTTTCCGTAGGAAGCAAGCAAACAAAATACTTGATTGTATTCTTAATCATTCATGAATTTCGACCCATGCCTGTTGTTATCTCGTTGCATTAATCTTTGTACAGGTACAATGTAAACGAAAGTACACATTTAGGTAGACATACAGAGTTATTTTATTTGTATTTTTCCATGGATACCAATTCGTTTCGATGCGATATAAAGACTGGCGAATCGCGTCAAAACTGTTTATAACTGAGGGTAGAGAAAATAACGTACGTATGTGTGTCGCTGCTGCGCAGGCGACGGTTTTACATGGGCATTACGTGTAATCGCTGGTTAGTCATCAGGCGTGTTTTATTTAGCACAAAGATAACGGTATATTATCAAGTTCATTGAGCAATCGTTAATTTTGATCGATGCTGCACGTACAGCATACAATAATGCACAGTATCTATCGACTTGCCACACCAGGGATTTGCGGTATATCTGTGAAAATATTTGTTCGTAATTAGCCCACCCGTCATACACAGGCGATAATCTTTCATTTCTTTTTATTAATATTTAATTTTTTATTTTTTTATTCTCCCTGCTGACAGCGGACGGACGGTTTGCTTAAAACTCCGACACCTACAGCAATTATGTGTGCACAATTGTGCCTTGTACGTAGGTTATACTCGCAACAAACCGCAGTCGGGTCAACCCCGGTACAATGACTCTGCCAAGAATTCTTTGCGCAATTAGTATAAACGTACATATGTACATACGTATTTTATTATATTATATTTGCCATGCTGTTGTTCGCTCGGAATGGAGTCCGTTGCAGTTTGTGACCCCCATAATTGATGTTAATCTTACGAGTTTACGAGTTATTGATAGTTTTTCCAAACGCTCTTCTTAACGTATGTGCTTCTCTTATTCTTATTGGGTGTTGAGTCAAGTGTGCGTGTTCTGGTCAATCTTTACCTCTCAAGGATTATATTGGTTATTTAAGAGATTTCTTGGAAAGGTGTAACAGATTCAGATAAGTTGATATTTTTTTTTTTTTAATTCAGTCCAATGGTTTTACAACAATCACACGACCGTAGTTTCGAGCTTTTTTAAAGGCATCGTCAGTCAATCCGTTACCGCGAACTCATGATAGTTGTCTACGAATTGAACGAATTGCTATTTTACAAAAAAACGATTTCGCTGTCGCAAGGTGCAAACTTCCGCTTTGGCTCGTCCGACTTTGAATGCTAGGTAATTACAGCTTGATTTCACCCGTGTAATTCGTATAACTTTTCTCCTTCGTCAAATTCAACTTATACACACATGTATTTCTCACTTGTACGACATTTTTTCCTTCCCTTTCATACTCTGCTGTTTACAATTATATGTATGTACAATGTACATAAAACAGACACGCGGTGTACATATAGTATAACATACTCGTTAATTTGAGTACCACCCACTCGACGATGGTGAAGTTTACCCTGCATTCTACGTTTCGAGTACGCAGGTATGTACATTCCTGTAATTGCCTCGGTTGGAAACTTCAAATTTCAAAGCTAACTGGCTAACCATTGAGCGACAAGGATACGACAAGGTCTCACCGGGCTTCCGATTTCAAAGCGCTCCCTCGCGTTACTCTTTTTCCCCATTTCCCATTTCTCTTTCACGTTTACGTTTCAGGTTTACGTGTCGCGACGGTGAAAACTACGCGTGTACTTTTTCCAACAAACCGGTTGTCGATTTCTTTTCTTTTTTCCTTCTTCTCCCGGACAACAATAATACGCGGTAAAAGCGCGTTAGCGCAAACCGACGACTGAAACCACGGATCAAAAAGTCCGTTTCGATATCAATACGTGACAAAATACGTTATCATCACCAAAACGCAGCCTGCAACGATCTTTCGTACATACCTACACGCGCATTCCTTGCTTCGCATAGTCTCTCAAACGTTATAACGGCGTCAAGATTTAGGAATCAGCATACGTTTAAGGACCAAGTTGCGCCGCTCGGGTTTACATCTCGTTGAATCAAACCCCTCGACTCTTTGGCACCTGTTACACACGTCCGTCAGATTGCGAAAGGCAGCAGTCCTCGTACGTGTTCTCACGTCAGGAAGGATTCGGAAAGGGTCAACCTGCGGTGACCGATGATAGCAACGACGGGTCAACGTACGTTCCTCGATCTTCGATATGCGAGAGATTAGAATCAGGCGTGTGTGCGAGCCCGGGACGTACGTAATACGTTCCTACCTACCGAGGGAAAACGAAGAAACATTGTGCCTGGCAAGGCGGCGAGTGCGGTCGCCGGTTGTCGGTGCATATTGCGGGCGCGACGGCGGCGTTCGTGATGTTTCAAAGCCCACCAAAGCCAGCCAGCGGCTGCCAGCCACTCGGCCGGCTGTCTCTTGGCTCACTAGACTCAACTCAGTGTGCTCGGTGCAATCGACGTGATCGGTTTACCGCATCCAGAATCAGCAGCCTTGTCCCGGTGGGCGGTGCTCGTTCGAATTCAGCGCTAAACCTTCCTATCGTTGCATCAAATTACCCGCGGTTTTTGTTTTTTTTTCTTGTGATTGTGATTGTGATTGTTTTATGTAACATCCGTATTCGCGGAATGAGCTTCTTTATCGCAAAACAACACCGTGGCGTTGCCGATGGATTTGACGTTGTTGAAACACTGCTTCAAGAACGAGACTGCTTAACAAACTGCGACAAAGAAAATGTAATACTAATAGCTTATAAAAAAAATTGGACAGATAGAGAGAGAATTAAACTGTGTTATATTATATGTAGAATACTCATATTTCTAGAGTAATTTACGCGATGCGGTTATTACGCAGTGTTTCCGTCGGTTTCCCTCGGTTTCCGTTAACTGAAATTCTAGCGGGTTTTGTGTCGTAACAATGTTATTTTATTATTACTATTATTGTCATTATTCTTCGTTCTTTTCTTGTGGTTGACGAATCATTTTGTAAAAGCTTTTGAAAATTGAATTCCATTGCACGTGACGCTCTAAATATAATTAAATCAACTTGAAGACTTTCATCGACAGAAAATAGCATGCTTATGAACTTCTATAACCTGATTTACTTAGTTGCGTTTCCTAGACCGATGGAGGGATGCATAAGTGGAAACTCTGCCAAATCACAATCGACGTACGACGTGAAAATGAATCGAAATCAGATTTGCGTCGTTCTTCGCTCAACAGGTGCGATGAATTTAAATTTTCATATATATGTATATTGTATATACCTACATTTGATTTCACCATGAATTTATAAAAATCGGTTTGTTTGTCGCAATGAAATTATATTTCATAAGTGGAATCGTTGCGGCGTTGCAAACGCGAAGTTTCGTAACGCCGATGCCAGAATTAACATGTGGTTGAAGTCAGTAACGTTACTGTAACGTTGTATGTTTATGAGAAATTGTTGCTTCGCAATTTTTGAGGGATTGTCTGAAATTTAGTAAACCGTAATAAACAAAACATAGTTATATTTTTGCAAATCCAACCTCTTGAAAGTCCTTCTAAAATTTTACAATAACAAATTTTCCCTCATCTTTTGTTCCGTTAACGTTACCAACTTCAGCCTCGTGGAATACCAAAGTGTTCGTTGCTCGCAGCTCCCATCTGTCGCTGTAGGTTCGATGAAGCATGTATAATTCGTATTATACATACACGTGTATTACAATGATTAGGAATGCTAGTTGTTATCATATAGCAAAACGATCGCGGAATGCCAAGAGCCTTAAAATACAGTTTCTTCTCAAAGTCTGCATATGAACGGATCGAATGCTCTTCTTCGAACCTCGTTTTGCACATTTCGATGACTAATACTTTTTGATGACCGGCACACAAAGCGTTTGACTTAGGATCTTGCGCAGCGTAAGAAGCATCTGCACTGAAGCATCCGCCACATGTTGATCTAGATACCCAACTTACGTAAAAACTTTACTGCGACTTTATAGGGTCTTGGGAACAATGTTCATTGTACTGAAAAATTTTACTTTCCGTATCTTCACTAACAACGAATTTCGGCAGGACTCAGAGCCTCATTTTAATTTTTAATTATCTCGCAACCTTCACTACGAATTAGGAGGAGTCCGCAACAACGAGGAGTTGAATGATTTATCTATTCCATTGGACAGTTATTTTTTGGGTGACCTTGAAATCACGAGGTCCCGGAATTTAAGTTATTATTCTAGAATTTATTTTTCACGGTCGGGGTAAGATTATCTACGCATTTTCGAATATCAACCAATCCATATTGCAGAACATGTACACATGATTTTCATATCATCTAAATGTTTTTTTGTTTGATTGAACAAGCCTTCGTTTAAACAGCAAAAATATATTTTTGTACTTTGCATGGTACAAAAAAATAAAAAAATTGTATTTTTTGCGAATGTAACAAACATTAGGCAAATAGAGAAAGGATTTGTTGAATTTACCAAATATGGCGATCAAATGTAGGGGAGGAAACGTTTCGTAGACTCAAATTAATGTTATTCGATTCAACGAAAAAATGATCGAAACAGTAATTTAAAATCAATCATTTCTTTCATCAGATTTCTTTCGCTCATACTTGATAGCCTTGTTTGGTAAATTCAACAGTTTGTTTAACTGCGCGTGTGTGCGTGTGGCGAATGAGACACAAGATTGTTTTGAATAGAAAATTAACCAAATAGTCTGTCCCCAGAAGATTATTTTCTCACTGAATTTTATCCTTAGATCCGAAACGGTTGGTATGTGTGCTATAACAATCGTAAAAAAAAACATAGCGATGTACACTATCAGGTTCTGAAAAAGAATCGAGAATAGGTTCTTGGTCAGTGACATAAAAAACGGTATTCTTTGTATAACGTGAGAATTGATAATATCGATTCGGCAAGTCAATGAAAAATAGGCGTGTAGAGCAGACGCAGGGAAACACACGTCATTGAATGTATCCGATACCGTCGAAATTATGATTATTAACACCAGTTTCCACACGTCATTTTATGCTGGCGCATGACGCGTAAATGTAAAGATGTATGCATACCTACGGATACGGAGACGATACGAAGGTGATTAATAGGACGTGTCGGTTGTTTGTTTAGAAGTTCGGAGGATCATGGAACCGGCGGTGGTAGCGCTGGAGGTCCAACGGAAGTGTTCGAGCCACGTGGATCCCACGTGGGTTTCTACACGAGCGAGAGAGGGAATCGCGTCGGCGGCGGCGGCGGTATGCCTGAATCTGCCGGCGATCCCGGAGGCTACATTCCTCGCGGTCGACCTCCCCCAGTCAGCGGTTACCACGTGACGTCAGCCAGGGCGAGGGATCGGCTATATCCGCGAACGGGCCCTTACGCAGCCGGCCCACCACCTCCACATATAGAACGTCATCGCAGTAGCCTAGCACCCTCGTCCTGGTCCTCGTATGAGTCTGCGACATCTCGGTACACCTCGGCGCCGCCCCCACCGTCGCCGGCGACCACGGACGCCTACGAAGAGCCGAGCGGCGGTAGAACCCAGCACAAAAAACAGCGGCGAAAATCACGAAGCGGTAGCAGCTCGCCGAGCGGCTCGAGCCGATCCGGGAGCAGCAGTAGCAGCCGAAGTGGCAGTTCCGGTGGTAGCAGTTCCGCCGGAAGCAGTTCCCCGAGCAGTTCACCTCATCGCGGCAGCAACGCCGTTACGGAAGACCGGAGGCCGCTCGCTATATGCGTACGCAATCTGCCGGCAAGGAGCAGTGATACCTCATTGAAGGATGGACTTTTTCACGAGTATAAAAAACACGGTAAAGTGACGTGGGTTAAAGTGGTCGGTGCTGCCGGTGATCGTTACGCGTTGGTATGCTTTAAAAAACCCGAGGATGTCGAGAAGGCGCTTGAGGTGTCTCACGACAAGCTTTTCTTTGGCTGTAAAATCGAGGTCGGACCCTATCAGGGTTACGACGTCGAGGACAATGAGTTCAGGCCGTATGAGGCTGAACTCGACGAGTATCATCCTAAGGCTACGCGGACATTGTTTATTGGAAATTTGGAGAAGGAAGTGACGGCCTCTGAACTGAGGAAACATTTCGAACCATTTGGAGAGATAATTGTGCGTATAAAATATATAAACTAGGGAACGGCTCATCTCGTATAGTACATGTATTAATTTGAGTGTCCTGTTTTTGCAGGAAATCGACATAAAGAAGCAGGGTGCCGTATCAAGTTATGCCTTCTGTCAGTACTCGGACATCAGCAGTGTCGTAAAAGCTATGAGGACTATGGACGGGGAACATCTTGGTGCGAATCGCATAAAACTCGGTTTCGGCAAATCCATGCCCACCTCCTGCGTTTGGGTAGACGGGATTGGAGGTATCATCAGAAAAGGATTTATACATAATAATGATTACCTTAATCTCGGTGCATAAACAAGAACGAGAAAAAATATATACAAATATATATGGACGCCTGCTTGCCTGAATATAAAGAAATTTCCATTTTTTTCCAGAGTGTATGTCGGAAAAATATATAAACATGCAGTTTCATCAATTTGGACCAATAACGCAGGTGGCAGTAGACCGGGAACGCGGTCATGCGCTAGTCTTTTTCGAGCAAATTAGCTGCGCCCAAAACGCCGTCAAAGAGATGAGGGGTATCGCGCTTCGTGGACGTCGACTTCAGGTCGATTTTGCATCTAGGGAATGCCAAGAGGCATTTTACGAACATCTGGAACGACAGGGAATTGCCGGCGAAAGACCTTGGGACACGAGGCCTGCTACCGCGGCAGCTTTTGAACCAACGTAAATATTTTGCTCAGAATTATTTTCTCAAGTCTGTTGAAAAATTCGGCCCGAGTATTGGAGAAGAAAATTGACATTCTTGTTACCTTTCGGCGTCTGAAATTGAACTTGCACACTCGACGATAATTTTGAATTAGCCTTTTTTTTTACGTAAACTGTTTCGTTCTTACAGGAGAGAACGCAGCTTCGAGTCAGCAGTGACGGTTCCAAATGCGGGTAGCAGGTTTACCCGCTACGAAACTCCACCTAGAGCACGGACGGCGAGTTACACTCGGACTCCTGGTGGCAGTAGTACACCAGGAGCGAGTCCTGCCCATCCAACAGCAGTCTCGCGAAGTACGCGACGCTACCAAACCGATCCGTATTACGAGGGAGATTACACGGACCCAAACCCCAGGAGGTTTCGAAGCTACGACGAATTCAGCCAAGGCAGTGGCGCCAGTCATGATGATTACGAGGCCAGTTCAATCGGCGACACAAAACTACCCGATGAAGATTGTCCGCCGCCGCGTCGTCATACCGTACAAAGTGTCGTGACAAGTGTCGATCCACCCATACCACCCCCACCGTTACTCCCTCCCCCGGATATACGGCATCTCCAAAAGGAGCGAGTACACCTTTTGGAACAGCTCGAGGAGTGTCACAGCAGTGGCGACGAGAGTTTCACACCTAAGAAGCGAATGAAGCTCGATAACGCTGTGATGTGCGAGGACGACGAACCTGAGCTGGCCTGTCTTTTGGTCACTTCTCATTCCGGTAGAAAAGGATTGGACGTGAGAAGGGTCAGCGAGAGCAAAACCCTCGTACACCATGGAACGCGTCGGGGTAGCTGCGAGGGAAGGGGACCGGGACCTTGCAAGCGGCGGAGGGATACCGGGAGACACCACGAGCATCATGACGGTTCGAGACCAGGAACGCCACTCGTGGACGAGAGACCGGAAAATTTGGTTCCCTGCGAACCGCGGACGTATCGAGAAAGAACTCACGATAGACCCATGTCGTTACCTTTGCCCAGGTTTGCTGCCGAACTGATGAACAATAACAATAACAGCAGCAGTCGTGCTTCCACGGTGCCACCCGCAAAGGTGGCTAGTCCTCCCGTACTTCTACCATCAACTAGTCCCAGGGCGCCACCTCAGCCACCAGCGTCTCCACCTCCGAGGTATCTGAGCTCAAGTCCTACGAGTTCGGATAGCGAGACAGCGCCGCAATCCCCTAGTCTGGAAGAGAGAATTCGTTCGCTCGATGAAAAGTACGAGAAATGGTCTGGTTCTAGGGCATTGAGTGCCGCCGGTGGCGACGCGCTCGCCAAACTCGATACCACGTTGGAGAGGTTCAGGTTTCGTCACAAACTACTTGACCTTGAGCTACACGAAGTACAGCCATCTGACATTGTGAAGTCTGTGCTCGCCAAGAGGAGCGTATTCGACGAGGACTCGAAAAGACTAGAGAACTTCAACGAAAAGTATGAACCGAGAGAATTCACTGGTGTTAGTGGTGTTGGTTCAATGATGGGTGGAGGAAGCCTGATCGGAAATGCGGGGAAAGTTGGTCTCCAGTACCCCTTTCCGAGTCATCCGCCTGTTCAACCTACAACCACGGTGACGACCCTTGTTAGCACTACCTCGTCCACGTTAACGGTGTCTCCATCCCAAAAGACTGATTCAAGAACAGCCATTCATAACTGTGTGCATCCCCCAACCCCCACAACCCCAATTACCCCTAGTGTAGCTGTAAAAACAGTAAGCCCCGAACTACCGCCAGTTTCGGTGACAGTGGGTGTAACTAGTGTAAGCGCAGTAAACAGTAACAGCAGTGTATCTGTGAGTAGTCTTAGCAGCAACAGTAGTATAAGTAGCGTAGTTATCGCACCTAGCATCGCAGCACCCCGAACTGGAAACTCAAGTTTATGCACGAGTCCGGCGGTTGTTACCTTGGTCACGGCCACGACGACCTGTCAAATTTCCTCGACTGTAAGTAGTCAGGCGGAAACGCCGCGAGCACGATTACGGAAAGACGGTGGAAACTGTCGAGATAGTCGTGACTCCAGAGACAGCAGAGATAGTCGAGACAGTAAGGACAGCCGGGACAGCAGAGATTCCAGGCACAGTAAGAGCAAGGAAACGTCGAGAAGATCTCGTAAAGATGCGGCTAGCGCGGAGAGAAGAAGGGAGAAGGACGAGAAAGAAGATAGATTGCATTCTTCCAGCAATAATGAAACTGAACAACAGGACAACCATGGCAGAGACGTCAAAGAGAACAAAGAAAACAAACATGATCGAAGAGACAGAGATGATAAGGATAGAAGGGAGAGGGAGGAGCGAGAAAAACAACAAGAGAAAAAGGACAAGGAAGACAAAGAAAGCCAAGAGCGTAAAGAACGAGAGGAGAGAGAAAAACGGGAAAGAGAAGAGGAGAGGTGGGAAAAGGAGCGGCAAGAGAGAAGTGACCGGGAAGAAAAAGAGAGGAGAGATAGAGAGAATAAGGAAAAAGAAGAAAGTGAACGGAAAGAAAGGGAGGAAAAAGAATCAAGGGAACGAGAGAGGAGAGAGAGAGAAGAAAAAGAGAGGCGGGAAAAAGAAGAACGAAAAGAGAGGGAAGATAAAGAAAGACGGGATAAGGAGAGATTAGACAAGGAGATGCGGGAACGTGAAGAAAAAGACAGGCAGGAGCGAGAGCGGAAAGAGAATGAACGATTGGAAAAGGATAGACAAGACAAGGAACGCCTTAGAAAGGAGAAAGAAGAACAGGAAAGACGAGAAAAAGAAGAACGAGAACGATTGGAGAAAGATCGGAAGCGAGAACGGGAAGAAAAAGAGCGATTAGAAAAGGAAAGGAGGCGGGACCGAGAGGAAAAAGAAAGACGAGAGCGGGACGAGAAGGAAAGGCTAGAACGAGAGCGACGAAAGGAGAAGGAAGAAAGAGAACGACTTGACAAGGAAAGGCGTGAAAAGGAAGAGAAAGAGAAGATCGATAAGGAAAAGCATGAAAGAGAAAAGCGAAAGGAACGTGAGGAGAGAGAAAGGCGTGAGAAAGAAGATCAGGAAAGGCGAGAGAAGGAAAAAATGGACAGAGAAAAACGCCGGGAACGAGAAGATAAAGAAAAACGGGAACGCGAAGATAGAAGGCAGGTAACTGAAAATCATTACATGCCATCGCAATTGCAAGCATCTCCGGCTCCCGTTAATACGAAACGGCGCGGATCTTCGCAAGATGTTCCTGAAGATGAGTCCAAACGAATGAGGATATCGGAGCATAGACGAGATAGCAAGGACAGGCCACGGCAAAATCGAAAATCCGAAGACAGGAAGCATCGGAACGAGCATAGAATAAATAGAGAAAGCAGAGAAGGTCGTGAAAATCGAGAGCCAACCATACAGCCAGATATGAGAGACATCAGAGATTCGAGAGAAAGTAGAGATAATCGTGAAATCCGGGAGAATCGAGATAATAGAGATAATAGAGAAAATAGAGAAAATAGAGAAAATAGAGAAAATAGAGAAAATAGAGAAAATAGAGAAAATAGAGAAAATAAAGATAATAGAGATAATAGAGATAACAGAGATATTAGAGATATTAGAGACAATAGAGATAATAGAGATAATAGAGATATCAGAGAAAACAGAGAAAACAGAGACAATAGAGATAGTCAAACACGCGATTCTTCTCATTGTGAATTGCCGAAGGAACAGAACCGTGAGTCTCGCGAAAGTCGTGATGGAAAGGAGAAACAACGTAAGAAGAGTCGTTCTGAACGTACTGAAAAGGAGATCAGGGAGAGGAGTCCTCGTGTCTCACATGAGCCTGATAAAGAATTTTTGAACAGATTAGAACTATCAAGGAGAAGTGAACCAAATGATCAATCAGCTGCTCATCATGGAAGAGACAGCCAATCTATGCTGGCGATGCACAGTGACGTTGACAATGGTATTCTTTCGACACCAGAAATGCAAAGAATGAGACATACTTCTGCTACTGACACAGACAGTGACGAACCAAAGAAACATTCAATATTTGATATAATTGACGATGAACCAGCTTACATCAGTATGTATGACAAAGTGAAGGCACGCTCTACAAAGAACATGCAAAAATTAGAAGAAGAAAAAAGGCAGGTACGTCTCAAAGATAAATTCTCACAATTAAAACAGAGTCGAGCGAGGCGCGAGGAAAAGAAACAAAGTACGTCTTGGGACGGTGACTCCGCGAGTAGTAAAGCGATGACTGAAGATGATGGCACCTCGGAATCAGATTCAGCTCGGGCAAAATCATTGTCAAGAAAGGGATCACGATCTCGTATTCACTCGGATACCAGTGAGGAAGAGGAATCCTTGACCAAAGTACATAAAGTTAAAACGGAACCCTTTTCCGAAAGTGACGTAGACCTCGGTTTTGCTGATACTGAGGAAAAGCACAATCCGCTCAAATCTTCGGGTCTTCTCAATAGCAATACTATCAAAGATGAGCCGAGAACGTCGGATGAAGAAGAAAGAGTTCCTGTATCATTTCACATGAATCATCCAGTTAATAATCATGAGAGAGAATCACGGAAAAAATCACATAAGAAGAAACAAAAACGCCAGAAAAATTCTATATCTAGTGAAGAAGGGTCAAAAATGGACGCCTCTGAGAATATTAATCACAAAAGTAAATCAAACCCTGCAACAACTGACATTATCATTAAGACGGGGCCCACAGTTGAAAACTCTGAAGACAGAATGCATGCTGACAAGAAACAACGTAATAAAAAAGAAAAGCGTAGAGAACGCAATGGTGAAGACAAAGCTAAGGCTAGACGAAAAAGACTCAATAGGCAAGAGGCTAGAGATACACAAAGAATGGAAGATATATTCGGCCCTCTATCGGAGGAGGATGATCTTCCCAATCGGTTTTTCAACAGGCTCAATAATCTTCCAGTTCAAAATACGTATGGTTCCGACAGTGATGGTATACACAGCCCAATTTTAGAAGTAGAACGAGAAAAAAGAAAAAAAGAGAAGAAACGACGGCACCAAACAGAAGATGAAAACAGCGTTGATCTGGCTGAAGCAGGAAGAGAAATTGAAGCTAAACTACTAGGTCTGCCGAGTTCTCCGAAACCATCTGTTGGAGAACACCATGATCACGATGTATTTAGATTCACAGATGACAATGATAGTATTGAACCATCTACTCCAAATACAGTTCTAGAAAAAGTTAAAGAAAAGAAAAAGAAACGGAAGAAGTCCAAAGAAGAGCGTGGTCGAAAGGAATATCATCACCATCATCATCACGATAAAACTGGAAACTTGCCACACCTTGGTGCAGATCCAAGCCCACCACGAGCCAGTAGTCCATTGATAGCAAAAATGGTATCACCAACTTCGTCAGCATCTAGGGAAACACTCTTGAGCCCTATACCTAAAGTCTCGTCAAGCGTACCTGCCATCAAACCTCCAACCCCACTGCCTGCACATATAAACAAACTGGAAAAGAAGAAAGACAAATTGATCCCAGGTTTTGGTACTGATATCGATGAGACAATCCATGAAAATGCAGTCAAAAGTATATCTGAGCCTGAAGAAAGAGAGAATGGAAAACAATCGTGTGGCAGAGATGACTCTGAGACTGTGGTTCCATCACCACCACCGCCGCAAGTTGAGGACAAGCCTCGTGTGGTTATTTCACAAGAAGAAACTGAAGACGCAGTGGCTGCTTTGCTTGAAGAAACATTTGGCGGTTCGACGGAAGATTTCTCGTACGAAGGTGAAGAAGAAGCTGAAGCTGATAATACTAACGAACCAGCCACAGATGCCCCCCAGGAAGATGTCGAAGAGATGCAACAAGCTGTTGAGAGTTTGAATGCGTCCACCGAAGCAGAAACGGACTTGAAACCAGATACACCTCAAAGTGAACATGACTTGCAAATCGATACAGATACAGAGGAAGATCTTAGTTACGAATCATTTGATCTATCACAGCCACCAAAGACTCCTGATATACCCTCATTTTATAAATCTCCTGCAAAAACGGAACTCGCAGAAAAACCAATTGACAATCATTTGAACACACCTCCTGCCAAGGCCTCAAGCCCCTCAGCATGTGTTTTACCACACTCATGGAACTTGAGTGATCATAAACCTCGGATTGTAAAGCCTGCGGTTGAAGCAGAGCCTGCCAAAGAAGCTCCACTTCGGACATCGACACCTCCTTCTCAATACAAACCATCATTGCTCAGTCCAACGAGTCTTCCGATGTTACCTGACACGTTGAGATTACCATCTAACAGTCCTCGGCCCTTCGCAACTCAGTCTTCTCATCAAAGACTGCCAATGTCACCTCAATCTCAATTAGGTCCATTACGACAATCTTGTCCAAGGACACAGAATTCTGCAACACCTGGAACAGTAAGAACACCTGGTCTTACGCCTCTACCACCATTGGTACCTTCGAGGATTCCTCCGCTGGTGCCAGCTCAGCATTCTCCAAGAGTCCCACAGCAGATATCTCTCAATGGTCAATGGTGTCGTCCTTCAATGCCATACATACAAAATGTAAACAAGACATCACCACCTCCGCCCCCGCCTCCGCTACCACCACCACCATTGCCTCCACCACCAGCGAGATTGCCCGTCAGTGTGCCAATTGCAGCTCACCGACCGGATACGCCTGCTCAGCAAATATACTCAACAGCTGCTAGCCAACAACCAGTTATACAACATACACCTGGTGCGAGAGCCTTGGTACCGAGTCACCCTTGTGGCGGATTACCTCCACTTACTTTGAATATACCACCTCGACCTTATATGCCAATTCCATCTCTTGCATCAAGTTCAATCAAAAATCCACGAGATGCTGAGTCTATGAATAAATCCGTCATTGAGACTCTGTTACCAGTTAATCCGAATGCACCTCAACGTATGGTGGAGCCGAAATTATCGCCAGCTGTTATACCAGAACCTCCAAGTAAAGCCTCTACGTCGCCAAAAGTTCCATCACCAAATCAGCCACCAACATATATACCAGAAACAGCGAAAATTGAGATTAATGCTAGTACTTCTAGTCCCGGGTTTGGAAAAACTATTGGCACTGAAGACTGCTTACTCTCGCCCAAGCAGCATAAACCAACTGTAATCACGGACAACACTATGCTATCGCCAAGACAGAAGCAGGAACCACCAACCATGCAATTACTGACAACTCATATACCACGAACATCTACACCGAGTCCAGTTATTGTCGCTCATAGTCAGCAACATATCTCTCCTAAATCTGTGCTCAACATAGGACAACCAATAGTCTCTGTAAACCAGTCTCTGGCAAAAACCGTTGTACCAGTAATTTCGCAAGCACCTTCAAAATCTCAAACGTCTACTGCGACACCAAAGTGTGGATTAATAATGACTCAATCAACTATCCAGCAGCAGACTGTGAATAATCAAAGACCACCTATTTCTCAAGGGCTATTGCATACTAAACCTCATATGCCAATTGTTTCGAGTTCTCAGCAAACTGTTGTAACACAGGTGACGACATCAATCATATCATCAGATACCATGACGGCGCCGACATCGCCAAAACAGCCAACAGTTTTTACCTCAAGCCAGCGACAAGCTAGTTCCGAAGTTCAGGGAGCACAGTTTAGTCCGAATACGCATGCCGTACAACCCATGCAACTTACGCCACCTATACAACCTGCGCAGCCAATGCAAATCAAAGAGGAGGATACAACTTGTGACCTCCGGAAACCAAACCCCATAGAAACTGGAAAATTCTTCGAACAAATGTCAAATGAACTTGACTTGAAGCTGAAACAAGCGATACAAGAATTAGGCAACTTGTCATCACAAATAAAAAAGGCCAACTTGACCAATTGCATATCCGAAAATAAAGATATTGTGGTACCGAAGATTGAACCCAAACTCTTGGAAAAATCTGAAATCAAAGAGGAAATAAAGGAAGAAGTCGTCATAAAAGAAGAAAAAGTAGATGATATGGAATTAGAAGATGAATCGGTAGACCCATTGAGAGAACCGAGCAGTGATCCGTTAGCTCTGGATCCAACGAAAGAAGATCCAACCGATAGTAAGGAAGATAGCGACTATTGGTCTGCTAAGGAAGTTAACATTGAAAGTGTGATTAAAAAAGTTGATGCTTTATGTGATGGAGAAGCGAATGATGCAGAAGAAGAGACACAGCACAGTCAAGAGTTGAATAGCGATTCTCATGACACAATCAAGAATGAAACTGATTGGTTCGATTCTGAGCAGGCTGAAATTGAAGAGAAAAAAGACATGGCACATGACGAACAAGACGAAGGTGTAGAAACTTGTGAAACAGAATTGACAAAAGGAAGACGACTTAGATCTAAAGTTCGTCGAGGAGGCAGTGGCCGTGGGGGTGTTACCACAAGACGTGGAGGTAGGACTTCAACTAATGTACCTCAACGACGTGGTGGTAAATCATCCAGAGGAGGTAAGCATCATACTGAGAAGAAATTACCAGCAGATGTTTATGAATTCCACGATGACAGTGAGGAAGACAATGCTGGTCGCCCACGTTTAATACTTACTATTAAATCACCAGGACCTAATTCTACAGGACCTAATGCACAACCTGCAACACCGGTTGCTGCTGTTAAAGAAGTACCGCCTGAGGAATTTATTTCACCTGCAGCAAATACGCGCAAGTCAAGACGGCTGGCTGAGAAAGATGGTAGTCGCAGTACAGTGGATGATGTTATTGACGAAGTTATCCGTGGCTCTGCTGTAAACAGATCTATTATTGCAGGTGTTCATGCAACTAGACGTAGTACTAGACACAACAATGTTCCACGAGGTGCTCAACAATTACAACCACAGCCAACCCCAACCGAGTCCCGTAAATCACCTAGAGCAACTCGTAAGGCTACTACTCGCAGAGCTTCGGAAAATAATGATGATAGCAGCGAAGAAAAGAGTAAGGAAGTGCAAACATTCCAGGACATCCCGATCAAACAGGAGACTCCCGTCAACGAAGAAAGTTCAAAAACTGTTACAGTACCAAGGGAAGTATCGTTGCAGAATCCAAAATCTAGTTCACTGGAACCAATGACACTAATTGATCCAGTGACGGGAGTGCTAACTCCAATGCGGGAATCTGAAGAAGGGCAATACATACCAGTGTCAACTGCAGCTGGAATTGCGCAAAACGCTCGGGCTACATCAGAATCACAAGTTGCCGTCGTTGTGAGCTCTTCGAGTACACAGCAGGAGGCTAAGTCTCACACTATTTCGTCGAATCCAGCCCCAGCAACAGTGAAATTGAAACCCGAAGTTAATTTACCACCTGCCATTGCAGAACCACCAACTTGTCAGCCGCAATCGCAACCACATGTGCAGACGAAGCCTCAACCAACTGTAATAGCTACACCACAATCTCCTGTTGTGCAAACACCGATATCAGTGGCAAAACCTAAGGCAGCTGCGTCACCCAGCATCGTTGTGAGTCAGGCACCGACTACAACTGCGAGTCAGGTGAAAACACCTACCAGCCTTAAAGCTCACGTTTTGAACGCTAGCAAGCATGTGAATTCAATTCCGCAACCGATTATCAGTAAACCAGCAGTGCCCAACCTTTCTAGCCAAACTATTGTTCAAAACATTGTAAAGCAACCTGCACAAGCGGTACCAGGCCTACATTTACAAATACCCGGCGGAAAAATTCCTTCTGCAAGTCTTAGTCCACGTTTGAAGGTGCCTCAAAGTAATGGAGCTAATATAAAACAAGGACAGCCAATGTCCCCTGTGTTGAACTGCACCGCTGCACCTAATCCCAAACAACATTTGTTACAAGCGGTTAAACAGCATTCTCCGACTATCGTTAATCTGCCACAAAAGTTGCCACTTAGTGTGCGTCCTAGTAATGTTGTAACGGTCACCACGCAAAGAGTTCATCAACCTCCGGCACAGCCTGCTACTTTAAAATCAATCGGAGGACAACAACATCCGTTAAATCCAAAAGCACATTTGCTCCAAGTGGTGGGTCCTCCAATAATGACTGGGTCAGTAGCCAGTCCTCCGACACAGCCCCATCTCATTAGTTTGCAGCCAGTTGTAACTGGTGCAAGCTCTTCAAGATCCGCAATACCAAAATCTCAGGTAATATGTTCGTTTCATAGCAGACTCATACACAATTTTAACATTGTTTTTAATAATTATGATTTAATTATTTCAGATTTCTGTAGCAATGGAACCACCAAAAGTGGAAGTATCCATAGGTGGCTGTATAATGGTCCCAACAGCAAGCTCACAAGGTCGCGGAGTACCAATCCCAAACTATGAAGCCTCATTGGTAAATATTTTATTCACTCACCAGCGATGTAGTAGCATAGGCATGACACACTAACAATCAAAATCGAAATTTCAACGATTGTGGAAACAAAGGATTTCAGGTCGTTCATTGTTGCGAATCGGTTCTATAAGTATTGATCACAAAAGAATCGAGGCAATAAGCTAGTCATTGTTGAACAATTAAATATTGTTTTTACAGATTAGAACAAATCTTGAATGTTGAGAATGGTCAGGATATTTCTATGATTGGATAAAGGTTGCATATGTGACGATGTACAATAATTCATGAAGATTCATTTGTAGAAGTCACCATACGGTTCATTATTGATTGTCATGGTTTGATACTGTATTTAATTTTATTGATTATGAGTATCGGACATAACTCCTCTTCAGTACATTTCACAAAATTAATATAAAAAAATTAATTTTTAGTTTTCAACATGTTGGCATGAATGTAACAACATAAATGTTTTACGAAGTAGTATTAAGATCTTAATAATGTCTACTAACTACGAACAGCCTAAGAAATGAAATTAATAATGCTTGGTTTCGGTAGCATGGCGCGGGTACCACTCCGTCCCCAGGGAGTCAGTATGGGCTAGGCCCACTTCGTCGCTCCCAGAGCCCCCCATTGCCCCCACCTGCCCATCATCATGCTAATACTCCTCAGGTACTTAACTCCCTGCTTTTGCAAAATTCAATTAATAATATTGCATGATTATAAGACATATTGACACTCAAAGTGACTATTGAATTGAATGAAATAAATTTTTTTACAACATGATTATCGAATCATTTGAAATACTTGAATTAGCTTTGATTTATTTACACAATCCATGTTGAATTCGCTTAATACCGAAGAATCTCCTCCAATTTGTGTGCAGAATTTTATAATCAAATCTTATGTAATTTTAGGGTGAAGTCGTCAACCACTACGGAGGAATACCTCGCGGTGATCTCCAAGCTCACTATATGCACCCACAAGTGCTGCAATATCAATATCTCCGTGCCCAACAAGAAGCACTAACAACTCCCCGCATTGCTGCGTATCATGGACCAGGAACCAGATCGCCTCACCTACCACTGGATCCGAAACTTGAGGCAGGCGGAGAAGAGAGCCACAGTCCGCCTTTGGAATTGAGACGAGCAACAAGGACTCCTCAAGATCGAGCAACAGACAGTCCTCAAGTGGCTCAGGTCTACATGATGCACAATACGGCTCGTCTGCCTCCACAATATAGTGTTAGCAATGCATCGATGGGTGCTGTAGGCGCAGGTGCAAGAGCGGCATACTATGAACCACCACCTGCACATATAAGATCGCCATACCCATTAGCAGCGAGTGAAGCTCCGACGGACAGAGCCATCACTCCAGAACGCCCCAGGAGATTGCAGGTTTCTACGCCACCTCATGCATCTCAAGTTCCACCACCTGCTGATTCGTTATTGATGTTACTTCAACGGTACCCTGTCATGTGGCAAGGACTGCTTGCACTTAAGAACGATCAAGCGGCTGTACAAATGCATTTTGTCTTTGGAAATCCCAACGTAGCCAGAGACAGTTTACCATGTAATAGCGACGGATCTACGCCCCCACTCAGAATCGCTCAGAGAATGAGATTGGAGCAAACACAGGTGGATGGAGTTGCTCGGAAAATGCAGGTATGTTGTTGAGGATATTCGGATATTATACTTTTTTGATAATACTGTGAAAAAAGGGTCAAGAGAATTGCAATATATGGTATAAAGTCATGTCACTGGCCATTCCTTAGAGCTTGTTACGTAATGTCAGATGCGTGTCATCTGTTTACAACAGTTATTCATATATTCAAAATTAGTTATAAATAATTTGAATGTAATCAGCTTTAACAGCTGCTTTGAATTTGTAAATTAAATAATAGAAAATGATGGAGCTAATCTAGTAAAGTACTTTCTACCATAGTTTATCATTGTGCCACAGATGGAGCTTAATGTTTTTATGGAGTTTCATACAAATTAGTATAAATTGTAACTTACAAATTTGGTCCAGTATATTATCAAACAATTATTGAATGGTGTCATTTTCTTTTAGACTGACAATGAACACTGTATGTTGTTGGCACTTCCATGTGGGCGAGACCATATGGACGTTCTTCAGCAGAGTAAAAATCTTCAAACCGGATTTATCACCTACCTTCAACAGAAACAAGCTGCAGGAATTGTTAACATAGCTGCACCAGGCTCACAACAGGTTAATATACGTTTTTCACTGATGATTAAGTAATCCAGATTGAACAATAGGTACTTGATATTATTTTAAGTTAAAGAAGGTGTCATAATCATTCTAAAGGTAACTCAATTTTGTGGCTTGGAAATTTTTTCTAACATCGTTTTTATTACTTTGCAGGCTGCCTATGTGGTGCATATATTCCCATCATGCGATTTCGCTAATGATAGCCTAGCTCGCATCGCACCAGACTTGTTATCCCGAGTTGCGGAAATTGCCCACCTACTGATCGTTATTGCAACAGTTTGAGACTGGTTGGCTGGTTGGCTGGTTGGCTTTAGCTGCAACTACTTCTTTCCTTGGTCGGATGTTTCGACGATGGCATGAAGCCTTGGAACATCCTATAATACCTATTGGGTTATATGGACATTGGATGAAAATGATTCAGTCGCACCCTTGACAATCAGATGCAGAACTGGCCAAGTGTCGGATCTACGTAAGATTGTAGGCTTAGAGGGGGAGGGGGTTAAAGAAGAGGCTAGCACGGTTTTGAAACTGTGCGTACCTCCCCTTTGGCATTGTGGACTAAAGCTCTAAACGGCTCGTTTGCTAGTTACTGACAGTTTGTGGGGGCGACCGACGTCACTCTTGGTCTCCCCGACAAGTGAGTTAGGCGCTCCTCTTCCCTCTACAGAGTCTTCTACCGCCCTGATGTAAACACTTACTATACTCACTTCTCCAGACAAAGTTATATACCCCTAACTATATGGATAGTACACAGCTAACTAATAAAATAATCTACCTATACACAAGCTACTTTGTAAGCTTAGACATAAGCATTGTAAATTAAGTGAGCCAGCGAGGGCATAACTACTGTGATTTTAATTATTTAACGATATTTGCATAAAATATAAAGGCCCTTCTTGGTCCGCAATATGTGATGTGTTTTTGTATAATATTGCTCTATATAAATACCTATGTATTATACGATAATGATAATGATGATGATAATTGCTGCTGTTGCTGCTGTTGCTGCTGCTACTGCTGCTACTGTCGAAGTAGAAGGAAAAAACTAAGTTAGATTTAAAGAGAAAAGTAAGATCTACCTATGTAGAATTATCCCTAGTGTATGATATTCCCCCAACATGATGTAACATATTATTATGCTTAGCGTTATGTACATTATAAAAATTTGTAATATTAATTATTATTATTATTATTAAAATTTATTATTATTATAAATATATACAATTAATATACGGGCTAGTTAGATTGTACCATCCCGCAAACTAAGGGGCTAAAAGAATATCATACCACTGTTGAGTATGGTTGATCTCATTCATCATTGACGCTGCCCCATGTGCACCCTTTCCCACATCTACCACCCTGCAATGCTCAAGTGTGAACTCATCAAGTGTTGCGTCATAGACTCTTTAGGATTTGTGTCCAAGATGATAATGCGCTTACATATGTATAGACCATAACTTACATTATGTTATATTACACAAGGCCCTAAAAATAAAACTACAATAAGTAACTATCTATTTACTATACTACGCTGCTGTGCATAGAGCGTACGTCGTTAGGGTTATAAAAAATGTAAAAATTAGAGGGGTGGACGGGAAACATGATTACAGATTAATTAAAAGAGTATGCAAAAAAATTTAAGTATCTTTATATCGTTTGTTACTTCCAAATTTAAATCAGTGGCAATAGAGAATAGTCATGTACACAACATTACTTTCTTCTTACGATTTGATGGCAGAAATTTCTAACATACAATCGTTTTTTAGTATTTATGCGTTTATTTCGTCAATTTACCGGCAAGAGTTACATCTTATCAACTTCACCTCATATGCACATGACTGCGCAAATTGTTAAATCATGGTGAAATGGTCCAAGTAGTTATTATCGCGTTTAATGTTGTGGACTAAAATATGTTAAAAACTATCCTATTGTCTGAAATTGTAACAATTATATATACATATATATATGTGTGTGTGTATGTATATATATATATATATATATATATATATATAATGATTTATCTCAGCCTATTTAAAACAACGTAAAATCATACATTGTAATTGGAACATGTTGTGTAGTAAGCGATAAAAATTTATGGGCAACATTGCGGTATATTGAATTCCGAGTAAAAGAAATAAATGCTGTATATATTTTTAGCTGAAGTATCATAGATAAATGAATTATCAAGAAATCAAATTTTTCTGACATTTCGAGGATCCCGTTCATTCCTTAAAAATAGCTGAGTTAAGGCAGCGCAGATACTTGTGGATCGTGTGCATGTACAGTGTAAAAGATGCGATGTGCATATGTACAGTGTAAATGTAGGAATAATATGAACGCACGAGTAAAAAAAAGAAAAAGATAATACGAGAGAAACTTATATTGCGTATGTGAATATGAATCAGGGTGTTTATGGTGCACACACTTCGTAAACATTCTTAGTTTATATATTTAATTGCGGAGGGATGGTGTTTTTCTGTTTTTACATGTGATTGTTTAGGTACAAACAAAAACGCAGTGTGTGCACTTGCCGCGCCTCTTCTACCTTGTAAAATATCTGTGAATATTATGATTTAGTTTCTTCTTATTGTAAGCTATGATACTGGTATACAAGAGTTTACGTTATTCATGTAGGGAGAATGTACAGGTATCACATTTTTTGTTTTGTGTTTTACTGTAGTTATTGATAATTATATGGATATTAACGATAATAATAACTATGATAAAAAAAAAGTTCATCGCGCAATTTATTCATTTAAAATTTCATTATCTCTCCAAATTTTTTCCACAACTTTGGAAAGCAGATCACGAAGTGACCTGAATATATTGTGAAGTATATTATGTTCAAAGATAATTGAATTGAAAAATTTTCACATAGTATGTAGTCTCAAAATAGTTGAATAAAATTCACTTTTCACTCGCATTCCAAAAAAATATGCAATCAATTCAACGTTTTCGGATGATAAAAATATTGAATAATGTTGGGTTTCGAAGGTTCTTGGTAAATATGTACGTAAAATCATGTATTTTCCATTCAGGTGGAATTTCATTTACAATATATGTGTGAGTAATAATATTTTAGAGTGTGAAAGCAATTTAAAAAATGACTAAAGTTTGAAAATTGCCCACGCTCTTACAGCGTATTTTGAATCACGCAACGTCTACAGAATGCAGCGCCTCAGCCATAGACTGTTCGAGAGATGAGGGAGAGTCACGGGTTGAGTACATATTCAGCCCATGAATCGGCGAGTAGCGCTAGTGTTACGCTTACGTCATCGCTCAGATTCTTGGATGTCGCCATTGATATAGTTAGACAACGATGTCACGGAATAAACATTCATAAGCATATTTATCAATGCTCGATGCTGTCTCGGGTTGATAAGTCGACAGTGAATGAAAATGGCTAATTGTCAGATTTGTTGGTGTAACAGGTGAGGTGCTAATTGTAGTTATAAGCGATACTAGGCTCAGCTATATAATTTCTGAGAAACTTGACTGTCGAAGTTACAGTCGTGGTGGTAAAATAAGAGTGTGTGATGTTAGTTAACGTGTAATAGAACTGTCTCACAGGGAAGAGTGCGATAAGTGGAACAACATCAATGGATAATTCAGTTTTTCCTCATCAGACGTAACGATTAAACAGGCGCCGTGTGATCGCGACGTCTCAACCAGGATCCAGTAAATCCGATGTGTATTTTTTTACTGAGTATCAGAAAGATGTTATCGCTGAATATTACCGTGAAATGACACAAAGTGTTGGCTTGAACACATCATCAAAATGTAGACTAGCCCGCCTTATGACCATTCAAAAAACATACGGTTTTCCTTTCATTCTTAAAATTAAATCTCCTTTCATTAATACATTCATACATATAATATTATCATTTCCAATACTTATTTTTAAAGTTGTTCGTTCCTTGGCTGATGAATACTTTAATATCTGTAATGCTCACCTTGCCTTTCGACACAATAAAACTCCACACTAGTATAAATATGAGGTTTGTAAATGATTTTTGTAGTTAAAAGCAGCCGTTACATCTGTCAAAGTTGTTACATGAAGCATGTGACTGTATTTATAAAATGATTTATATACATGTGTATATGTATACAGTATATACAGATACATGCATATATCAATTATTTAACAAACCTTCACCACTGCGTAATAAATCCCTTTGTTTCTTCATCGGTTGGAAAAAATCTAACCGTGTCCTTGATTTTCAGGCTGATTCCAGTACGCTTAGCTGCGGCAATATACACATGCTAGGATTTCACGAGTGATTGAGCAATATGGCTTCTGGTACATCTTCCCTGGACAGCGCTGGAAGTAGCGGTCAGTTTTTCAATTTTCTTCTATAAATTACAATTGTTCCTATCAGCATACTGATTTGTTGGTCTGATGTCCATATCATACATCACTGAAAAAATTGAAGCTTAAGATCAGAACCTTGTTTGACTATACACAGCACATTATGATTGTCACTAAAAGTTCGATTATAATTCGTGGCTCTTGACAAAAATTTGATCTAACCCAAACTTATAGCAATAATGTATGATTAATTTTTTTGTTGAGATGAGTTCAAATGTATCATTTTATTTCTTTTAAATTTTGTGAAATCCTTCTTTGAAAATTAAAATTACTCAGAATTCGAGTGTGTGTTCAATGAAACATAAACCCATTCCTTATAATTAATGAAATTTCAAGTTAAAATTATGTGCTGGTTAAGAAAGCATGAATAGCAGAATCCCGAAGCGTAACATACCGACTCATCATTGGTGAAAGCGATGAAAAACTAAATACCTTGCGACTGCTACCATAGCGACTAGCTCATTACTTGAGCCCTGCTCCATTTTAGAAATTTAGTTGATTTAACTTTTTATTTTATGATGGACAAATTGCAATGCGTGTGTTTTCGAATTTGTTTGAAGTAACATTGAATTAGTATTATCAAAAGGAAAAAAGATTTGCCGTTTGTGTATTTAATAACTCAGATGTGTTTTACACCTTTACCTTCAGTCGAGAATAGAGGCATAATAAATGAGAGTGTACGCACATATATCCAGTATAGTCGTTCAGTGTGTTGTGCTATAGAAAAATAAATCACTTGTTTCTTTTGTTCCATAGATGGCGCACTTAACATAGGTAAGCAATATCATTATTAGAAATTTGTTGATACTTGTAAATACAATTTCTCTCATTTCTTAACTATCCATTCGTTCAATGTATCGATAATTGTATATTCTAGGTAAATTGAAAGTGAACGAAACTGACTTGCTTATTATCCAGTTTATCAAAGATTGAATCAATTCGGGAATATCAATGTGTTTCTTAATTTTTTTAAAAAGCATGTCACAGAGTTTGTTTTTTTCCTGGTATGTACATGACTAGTATTTTACGTTTTATTGTATTGTTTTTGCTGTACTGCTATGTGTGCTGTTGAATTTGCATTATGTACATGGGTTCAGAGCGGGATAGCGGAGGCTATGGCAGTGTTGGGAGTCCTGTAGGGGGACCCGAGTGTCATAGCGACTACGATGGCTTGCAGGCTCAATGTGATCCAACTATGCACCAACTTCAGCTGCTTAGGCATAAGCACTCCGACACTATTCGACGGTTTGTTTTGTTTGCCTATTCATTTTTATTATTTCCATTGCTAGTATTGTAATTCATTAGAATTACATTGCATTGTTTCTCCTGTATTTTAAAACATTTTGTTTTCATCGATTTTTTGTAATGGATTTCATTGATAAGATAAACGATTATGTGTGGTCTGAAGCATCTGAAAACGCATGGCCTTGATAGCTTTCTTGTTGAGTGCATTGGAAAATGTGCCTTCTCGGTCGAGTCTTTAATTCTTTGATAACTTTTACAAATCACACAATTTGCCATCTGTCATGTCTAGAAATATTTCTGGAATAGATTTATCAGCTTGTCACCATTAACTTGTTATACTGATATTTTACATTATTGCATCAGTCTAGTGATAAATCATTTATTCACAGCTGTGAGCATACTATGAAAGAGTTGGAATATTATCGGGGGCAACATAGGGCAGCCATGAATCAATTGGAAGCAACGGCTCAAGAAAGCTCCACCCTGAGGGGAAAATATAGCGACATGGTAAATGACAAGCAACGTCTCGATCGAGAAGTCCAAGCTTTGCAGAAGGAGGTATCGGAGTTGCGATGCCAAAATCAGGAGGTCTTAGTCACAGATGCGAATAATACTGATGCTATGAATCAACACTACTTATCAGCCCTTAGAAAGTACGAGGCTATCAAAGATGAATATGATTCTCTTAGGAAGAGGTACGATGATCTCATATCGTCACATTCATCTGCCGTTAATAAGGTAAGCTTGTGTATGTTGAATTATGGTAACACTGTTTTCTAATCACTTACAAAGGTATCTAATCGTCCTGTAAGTCTGCAAGTTCCTGACACATTGTGGAAATCGTGATTCTTTGATGATTCTGGACAAATGGATCTTTCAGCTTGAATATCTATATATACCTGTGGAAAATTCTACAGGCTAACGCAGAATATTATAATAAAGATTAGAGGATTTTGATTGAACCCTTTGAAATTTGAATACAGTAAATCGTCTCTTATCTGAACAGCTAGTTAACTAACCACAAACACAACATGTATCAACAAAAGACATTGCCATTACTTAGTTCGTGTATTGTACATGATATGCTAGACATCAGGTAAGCTAAAGTTGCTTGATATTTTTTTTTCATCTAGCTGGAATTGGCACAAGAAGGTGCTGCCAGGTTGAAGAAACAATGTGAAGAAATAGCACAGGAGCGGATCAGTGCAGTGAGAGAGCGTAACGGGTTAAAACAGCAGTGTACGGCTGCCATTCGGCAATGGGATATTGCATTGCGAGAACGAAATGAATACAGAGAAGCTTTAGCCAAGATTCAGCAGCAACATGAAGAAGCAGTTAAAGAGATTAACCAGGCTATGGTTGTACGTATGAAGGCTAGCAAGGATATGAAGCGATTAACAGAAGAGAGAAACGCTGCTTTGCAGGAGTACAGTTTAATCATGGGTGAGCGCGATACAGTTCATAAAGAAATGGAGAAACTCGGTGATGATCTTACTCAAGCCTACAACAAAATTACACATTTGGAAAACCAGAATAAGCAGTTTGTTGAAGAAGTAAGTTTGCATTTTTATTCGTTTATAAATTGTTAAGGTATTTGGCACCCATCCGAGTCTTCATGAGGCATTCATGGAATGTAAGACATTAAACTGTGACGTTTGTCTGGCTGAGATCCAATCTGCAAATATTTTTAGTATTTCATTCACGTCAGGATTCGATTTCAGAGATTATTGATAATGATTGATAAAATTCATTCGTTAATTACCAATAAACATTTATTTCTCTGTTAAGTTTTTACAATTCACTAATAGTCCTTTGTAATTCACATTATTTTTAGAAAAAGACACTTTCTTACCAAATCGAAACTCTAAGGAGAGAAATATCATCTGCCTTGCATGATCGTGACGAAGCACTTAAAGAGTGTAATGATCTTCGTCAAAAATTTGGCGATTATTCAGAAGGCTCCAGCAGGGATTATAAACATCGCCTGGAGTCACATTCGTATAACTGTGAGAGAGATAATGCTAACAAAGAAGCAGAGCGCGAAACAAGTACACGTGATTATGCGAAAAGAGAAAAGGAACGAATGGATAATTTGGATCAAGCGAATCTTGAGCTTGACAAGTTACGAAAATCCGTTGATACTTTGCAAGCAGAACTTGAAGAGGCTATTCAAGAAGCTGAGGTTTCTAAACGTAGAAGAGACTGGGCTTTTAGTGAAAGAGATAAAATTGTATTAGAAAGAGAAAGTATTAGAACTTTGTGTGACAGGCTTAGAAAAGAGAGAGATCGTGCTGTTTCTGAACTTGCCAGCGCTCTGCGAGACTCAGACGACATAAAAAAACAACGAAATGAAGCTTCGAAAGAGTTGAAAGATTTGAAAGTGAAAATTGAATCAGGAGATCACGCATTGCGGTCGACTCAATTTGGTCAGAGTCATGGACATAGTCACGATTCCGCTATTGATGCTGATCTTACTGAATGGGAAACGCTGACAGTTCACCTGGACTTGACAAGGTTGTGTCTCGAGTCAGATCGGGAGCTGGGGTTCTTATTAGTTGGAGGCAGAGATGATCCTCAATATCCAAATGATGGAGGCATTTACGTTGCCCAAGTCACGCAAGGAAGTGTTGCTGATGGTAAACTCAGAGTTAATGATTGTATAATCAGAGTTAACAATGTGGATTGCACGTCAGTTTCAACTAGAATGGTGCTTGAGACACTAAGAACAAGTAGCGTCAGTCCAGCAATATTGACCATTAGGAGGCGTCGTTTAGGAAGGCGTTCACTGCGGACTACTCAGCTTCCTGTGGGATCAGTTCCTCACGGAATAGCACTTGAACTTGGCGTTTATATATCGAAGATCTCTCCTGGTAGTCTGGCTGCTAAGGAAGGAAACCTGGCCGTTGGTGATCGTGTGCTGAATGTAAGAATTTTTAAACTTGGTAATCCTGATTGAGGCTTTGTTTTAATTCTATTGAAAACTATCTAAATCGACCCTAAATAGTTTTTTATGGCACTTTCTGTCGGTGACGTCAATGAAAAACATGATGCATAAGAAATAAATCTTGGAAATATACAATCATTTTAATGCATGTAAATTTTTTCAGATCAATAGTAAGCCAATGGACAGATTAAATTCAGCGCATGAAGCAATGGCAATTTTAAATGACAATTCTACAGACGTGCTGACAATTACGACACTAAAAGGAATACCTTTACCTCCGAGTAACACTAAATCTATTTCCTCTGACAGTAATTTTAGTCCAGAGAAGCATAAAATGGTAAATAGCTTTTCGCAAACTGAACAGGAGAGGTTAATGTTAAAAACGACTCCTGAAGATTATGATAGACGCTACGTAACATCAAATTTCGGTAGTGTGTATAAAGTGTCAAAATCAACGAATGGAGATAAATCAAGCGGTATTAGTAATGCTTGGGATAATATCAGGGAAAAAATCGATATCGTCAGAGGTCGTAGGCATAGCAAAGATAGGGAAGAAAAAAAGAAGAGACATCGCAATTCTAGTCCAAATACTTTTGAACAGGAACAAGATGCTATAGCAGAGCTTGATTCTGTGATAGAGAGCTATCATAAAAAAGCTAATAATGGTGTTTTAAAACGAAGTAAACGAAGAGGAGAAAAATTAGAAAAAAATGGTGGTACTTGGCCAAAGGCTAGAGGCGGTCCTCAAATACAGAATGGGACAGGTACTATACTCCATCCACGGAAAACCAAAGAAAGACTTCCATTGAGCGTACTTTTAAATCATCCTCCGAAATATGAGAGCTACAATTATAATCGCAACTCTAATCCCATCCCTGCAGCAACATTTTCAAACGTTAGCAACAGGCATACCGTCTACAAAGCAGTTGAAAGTCCATTACCTAATTTCAGTAAATCTGGTAAGCTTTTCAGTCAGAAATCGTTTTCACCTGCTGTACAGTTCAAGGATATAGATAAGAAGTCTGTAAACGAATTTGAGGTGAATGAAAATCGTTTAAGTGCTGCTCTTGCTCCGTCTGAAACGAGCATCGATTTTTCCGTAAAATCATGCAATATTGGAAAAGAACTGGATTACTATACCAAGAAAAAAGCCCAGAAATATCTAAGCAACGACAATCAGATGGATGCTATGCAACACAATAGAGTACACTCGCAACTTTACAGTCTAGGCTCGGCTTCGTCTGGGCCACGACAGCTAGCGGCTAATTTCTCGTTCCCCCCCTACACTCATTCCCATCCCCATCCTCATCAGCAAAATTCCTTACCTTCCAGGTACCCTTCACCCCCATCTTTACCATCTGCACAGTCCGGAGAGTCTATAGGTCTTCCTGATCCGAGATCGTATTGTTTCGAGCCTCCTTATAGCCCATCAACACAACCGGGGTTTGGGCATTTGCACACCCCATCCATGGATCTGCACTATCACAAGCCTCGTCCTCATCCTATAACCACTGCTTACGACGTACCGGCGTATACTCATGGGTACGAAGGAGGAACCTTTCCTCGGAAGAAGGAGAATCAAAGATTTCGCATTCCATCCAATCCCAGCGTGACATCAAAGAGTAGCGTTGGCAAACTATCTACTGGAAGCATAGAACGAACCTCCGACAGAGGCAGTCCAATGCCTACGTTTCACGTCGAAGTTCTAAGCCCTGGGACAGGAACTACCAGAGGGGATAACAAGCGTGCCAGTATGCCAGAATATTGTTATGCACAACCCAGACCAGCACCAGGAGAATTACGACGTGTTCACATTGATAAATCTGTCGAGCCATTGGGTATTCAAATATCCTGTTTAGAGAGCGGTGGTGTATTTGTGTCAACAGTAAGCGAGCACAGTTTAGCTTCACAAGTTGGACTGCAAATTGGAGACCAGCTGCTGGAGGTCTGTGGCATTAACATGAGGAGCGCTACTTACCAGCTTGCAGCAAATGTATTACGACAGTGTGGTAATTCTATTACTATGCTGGTACAATACAGTCCAGATAGTAAGTATTGCTAAGAAATTGTAGTTGATACACTGAAATCCCACCGTTTTTTCGATTGGGAGATAACCGATTATAGTGGTTTTTTAATTTTGAATCGTTTTTTCGATTGTTTTAGAATACAACGAATTGGAAGGCTCGGCATCTTCTAGTTCTTCGGAAGCTGGTGGAGAAGAAGAAGCGAGTAGAAGTGGTTCACCAACACCTTGTAACAGTCCTGAAGCTTCACGTAAGGTAGCTCAAAGCTTGGATTCATCTGAACCTGAGCGAGATGCTTCATCTTTGAGCGTAATGAGAGGAGACAGAGAAGCTAGAAATTCGGCATCCCTAGATATAAGGAGTACTCAAGACAGAGAACGAGATATCAGAAATTCAGCATCGCTTGATATCAATGTGCGGAATCCAGAACTTCGAAATTCTACTGCGCTAGATCTCAGAAATAGTACAGCATTAGATAGCATTAGAAATTCTGCAACAATGGAGACCTTGAGAAGTGGTAACAACACTTTGACTCGCGCGCAAATAAATCAAGCAGTTACGACGTTGCAGCGTCAAAATGCTACTGTCCGAAGTCCGACACAAGATGAGCAAAGTAGACAGAGTCCACCGCCTGGGGAGCCTAGGTATCTCTTCATAGAAACTCGAAAATGTTCTAATCTCGGCATTTCCCTTGTTGGAGGTAACAGCGTTGGTATTTTTGTAAATTCTGTGCAACCTGGGTGTCTGGCGGAAGGTGCTGGGTTGCGAACCGGTGATCGTATTCTTGAATATAATGGAGCTGACCTGCGACAAGCTACTGCCGAACAGGCTGCTTTAGAGCTTGCAAGGCCAGCAGACAAAGTCACGTTAATAGCACAACACTTACCTGATCATTACAAAGAAGTTAAGGACAAGCCAGGTGATAGTTTCTATATACGAGCAATGTTTGACAGAGTGGGAGAGCTCGGTAATAACTTGCAACTGCGATTCAACAAAGATGATGTTCTATATGTCGATAATACCATGTTTAATGGTACACCAGGATATTGGAGAGCTTGGCTAGTAGATCAAGCAGGACGACGCCAACAATGTGGTATTATTCCCAGTAGGTTCAAGTAAGTATAAGACAAATATATGTCTTCTAAATTTACATTAAAACCGTATAATTAACTTTGTCTTCAATATTTACCATATTTCTTTGATAGAGTTGAAGAAGAATTATTGTTACGACGATCCTTGGGTGATTTGGAGACAGATGCTGGCAGGCGAGGTACAACTAGTGCTAGACGTAGTTTTTTCCGTCGTAAAAAGCATCAGCGATCGTCTAGCAGAGACAGCAAAGAACTTTCCCAACTTACTGGAGTGAACCTCGGGTGGTATAGCGATAGTGGTACTCTTAACGAAGAAAACATACCAGCCACCTACCAGCGTGTGGAACGACTCGATTGTACGTAGATAGAAATTAATATGTTTAGCTGAAGATTAGACGTTTTAATACTAGGGCTTCGCCAAGAATTTTTAAGTGGTAGATAGTTTAACTTATTACTGACTACTTATTGTAATGTTCTGAGGAAAAATCAGAATACCAATCAAAAATATTTTTTTATTTATTTATAAATAGATCCTACTTTGAGACCGGTGTTAATAATCGGCCCATTGAGCGAGTGTGTAGCAACAAAACTCCTGCAAGAGTTTCCTCGAGAGTTTATCAGATGTTTGCCAGAAGCTATGCACTGCTCACAGGTTACATTAGAGCAGCACTTGCGTGATTCACTATACGTTGACTACAGAAAGAAAGGCAGCTATTTTGAGTGCACCACTGTCCAGGCAGTTAAGGAAATTTGTGAAAAGGTAGAATTAAATTTAATTTTATGTATAGGAAAATTTATTTATGGATGCCATCGAAACCTCTTACGTTAGGAGGTGTTTCACATGCTCAAGTTGCAAATTTTTAACAACAGTTTTAAATTATTAATGATGGTCAATGCTTACGTTACTTTTTACAGAATTCACACTGCATCTTAGATATATCTATTGCTTCTATTGAACGATTACATAGACACCAGATATATCCGATAGTTTTGCTAATCAAGTTTAAGAGCACAAAACAAATAAAGGAAGTTAAGGATTCCAGGTATCCAAGTGATAAAGTTAGTGCAAAGGCGGCTAAAGAGATGTATGAAAATGCTCTCAAACTGGAGGCGGAATATAAACACTATATTTCCGGTGAGTCACCATTCATGTATAGTTAACTAATTCTCATCTGATTTCCATAATTGAGAAATGTATATAATTTATATTAAACGTTAATGAGCTGTACGAATCTTAGCTGTGATACCAGCTGGCGTAAATGTGGCATACATATGCACGCAAGTGAAGGCAGCAGTGGATGATGAGCAAAGCAAAGCGTTGTGGGTCGCCCGTGGACCACCTTGACAGCAGCGAGGGGGGTCCCATAAGCCACAATGGAAATCGATCTAACTGCTTGACAGGGCTCTCATAAAAAGTATGCAATTACTCTTTTTATTGGCAAATTATTATACATTTTTATTTTTATTAGACTGATTGAAAACAATCGACATATCTACATTATATATACATATAGGTATATGTATGTATAACGGGTGACTAATTATTTGAGCCACAAATTCCATGATTGAGTTTGTAAAGTGTTGATGTTACCTTTATTCTTACTTTACTTATATTTTACTCTCAAAGCCGAACTCGTGACAAATATCCAATATAATTTTGTATGTCATCTGGAACCCTTCTATGGAAATAACCATAAACATTTTGTTATTCTTTATCGTGTTGTTAGTCGAAGCTATAATGCTCCGTTGGGTTAACAAACTCTATAACATGAAGTAAATTTTTAGCTCGGGTTTCTTTTACCTCCCATTGTTTTTTATTGACGTCATAAATATCTTGACAAATACGATGATTATTAGTTTAGAAATTTAACAATAAAGTAAATTTTAATAAGTGAATAAATATTGGCTTTGCATGAGAAAAAGTAGATATTTGCAAAGCGATTTCTACATTTGAGTCTTATAATGAACTATCCAATGTATGACAGAAACGAAAATCTATGCAGTAAATGTGCCGTATATAATAATAACAACAACAACAACAACAACGACGACGACGACGACGACGACGACGACGCCAACAATAATAATAATAATAATAACAACAAAATCAATGATAATGATAATAGCAATAATAGTAGCTGCAATAATACCAATACGATAATAATAATTCTACATTCTGAATTGGAGATACAATTGTAATAGACATGCGCTCGATTGCCCATGCAATCCGTATGATTCTAATTAAATCTAACGGTTGAGCAGAATTTTATGTTTGAATGAGAATTGAGCATCGAATGGGAGACGTGTAATCATTGATAGCATCATTTTCTATTTGAAGTATTAATAACGTTAGATGCTAAAAATACCAAAATCATCCCATCATTTGCTTCATTCCTAAATAAATTGTGATATCAAGTTGTTTTTTGTTATTTAGATATAGGTATAGAAGAGTGTCACGAAACATGGTTCATCATGCTTTAATAAATCGACCACAAAAAGAGGGTAGAAGTAAAAAAATTCGATGTCAACTGTTTGGGTCCATGCATCGAGTAAGATCAAGTTCTGCATTTTGGTTTCGGCTGCTATATGCTAAGCATAATTTTTAAATGAGACACGGTGTTGCCTTGATGTACTGATGTGGAGGTAGGATTAATGCCACCTTGAAGCTCTGGTTGTGACTAGCTATAGGCATTAAATAATTACACGTTCTTATTTTAAAACCTTGGTAGTACCCGGGTAAGTTATTTTCAAACAATAGCTAATCACTTTCTTGGTAATTGACATCTTTGGAATATTTTAAGCTGGCATATGATAATCTTCGATCCACAGTGCATGTAATATCATGTTATAATATGTATAGTACTTGAGGTTATAATATATAATGTAAAAATTAAATCGGCCAAGTATTCGAAAATATACAATAGGTATATACAGAAAGAAATTGAACAATTCATAATTGTTGCTAGATTACATGAACTTAAATTGGAACAGATTATTAATAGCAAATAAAACCAAATGTCTGGTCGTATAGTGTCAATTAAAAAAATTAGAAATTTCTAAGCGCTTAAGTCACAATACACAATGGAATTGGTAGAGAAGGAAATACACAAACAGGAATTAATCTTTATACAGCAGTTCCTGATTCTAATTTGTAAATATAACATGGGAAAATAAGTATTTCTACAAACAAAAAGCAACACAATTAACTTTTAATAATAATTTATAGCAATTACGGTGAGGTGTATTATTTTGTAAGTTGCATAATTCGATCAATTAAATGTTTGGCATAAGGTAGATTTTCCAATTGCTGAAACTTATTTCTCTAAGTTACTCTTTCAATCATTCAAGATAAAATTTTAAATTCAACAATTTCTTCCTGTATAGGCTTTCAACTATTACTTGTCTAATTGAAAATTTCATAGTTTTTATTTATAACTGGTAACCTTGAAAAATGAAAGGCTCAGTAATTGGAAAAGCTACCTTACGTGGCAAATGTGGTATTGAATTGTATAGAAACAGACGATTTTGTAATTATTTAGAAATCACAACGAGATGATTTTCAATGGATTTCATCACTTCTTTTTTTTTGGAGTTGAGCTAGTTGTACTGGAAATATTGTCATAAGTTGCTTCATGTTTCAAGTGCAACTAAATATTTTCAAAATTGTATTATTTATTGTACTGAGAACGATATCGAGCTTATTGTACTAACCACATGAAGATCTAAGTGGCACGATCTAGCTTTAACCAATTATTAATTTTTTTTTTATGCCATCTTATGTTCTTGAGCCCGTTAATTATTATTATTAGCTGTGGACTTCTCAAATCGTATGAGTTGAGAATAAGATTTATTCGGTCTCTATTGGTTTTTCGTGATCGTTTTTTTGCTTTTTTGCTTTTACGTTTTCTTGTAAAATTAAGTTTTCTAATCGGACAATATTTAGGCATAAGTTTACGCAGACCAAAAATTACAAGAATATAATAATTAATAAGGGTACGATTAATCTTGTTTCCATTGGCAGTTGGCAATGATTTATAAAGTGATATTTAGTGGAGCCACAATACTACTTTAACGTAGCCAAAATGATCTTAAATAGTGACATTAGGAACAAAGAACAAATTACTGGCATATGTTTTAAATATTATATTTGCTATGTGATTTTACAAAGGCTTGCTTGAATATTTGTCTGTGTTTGAACGAATTTCTGTAATTTTACTACTGGAAAACTGAAGATGATGCAACCAGGTCATTTATTGAATACTGGTCACTACTGGTCATTACTGGCTACTACCGGCCTCAAGTAAAATCGACTGCGTCTGTCGCACTCGTATGTATGAATGATATTTTACCACTTCAGTTTTCAGAAAAATTTCTTCTTAACATTGGTTCGTATGATATTGAGGGTCACTGGAAATTCTACAGTATTTAGTAGTTAGTTCTAATACGTCACATTTCAAGCAAGTCCGATACTAAATATAAAAATAAGCAATCGTAAAGTTTAGAAACTTGACAGCTCAATAATAGTGATTGTAATGATACAATCACAGTTTTGCAGATACTGCGTTAACAACATATCATTGTAACAATGTTCACTTATACATATGACACGAATGTTTTAGACAATCTGTATCCAATCATACATTTAGACGTACATACATAAACTACAGTAGACAAAGACATATACATTGAAATAGCGTTAATAGTAATATACCTAATAAAATAATATTACATTCACATAGGTAGTTGCACTTTGCACTCACAATAAGATGACTAGAATTCATTGAAGCATTGCTGGTGATATATTGTAGCTAAAGGGGCTGATGGCATTGACTTTGTCGTAGAAATCTCAAATAGTTCATCAGACTGTCTTTGAATTTCTGTCACTCAAGTCATGCCTGGTCTTGAGTAGTATTCTATTTTTACGAATTTAACATCTCTGTGTTACTTGACTATTACGCAGATACTTTTCTTCTTCCGATAATATTGTCTATGATAATTTCCCTTGTCATCTTCGATTGTTGTAATTATTTCTTGTCCGTTTAATCTTAGATTGCAACTTTTAATACTTTAAACATCGATGCCTAAAGGCAATTAGAATATCGAGATCAATTATTACAAATTAATCACGGGCTAGTAAAAGTTTTATTTTCTATTGTTGGCACATCAATTTTCTCAATGAGGGGGAAGCAAAAATATCAAAATTTATTAAACAAATTGTATACCGTTGTAAAATTTTTCATATCTTATTTACTTACGTAACTATTCACAATAACGAGAAAATAATTCAACGAATATTATTTAAAGGTGGTATGTACCGAGTTTTAATTTGGATATCACATTTTTAACCAAGAAATTAGTATTAAATTATGGAATATGCGAAATGGCCGAAAAAAAATATCCAATTATCACTTACAAAGTCCTCCCATACTTGAATTAAAGAAAGGCACGCATGATTTATTAATTTCACATCGAATGTTGATCGGCATGTGGTTTGTGATGTGTCAGTTTTTTTTATTCATAACTTCATTTAAAAGAACTCTTTGATTAAAAGATAAGTCCATACGATTTTTATGTGTTCTACTTGGTGCTTTTGAAATGTTCGTCACCGATTACAATATTCATTATTGTGCCTTGGTACTGATAGTGATGTATAAATCGCCAATCGAATGTATTATAAATAATATATTTTAACTTTTGGTGCCCTGTGATTAATGATATATTGTAGCATTCTGTAATATTTGCAATGGTGAAGTGTTTTTAGCTTAAAAAGTTTACAGCAATCTGATTCAATTTCAAAATGCAGAAACTATCAACTCCTGAATATTGAAATGAGCTTCAATCTGATTATTCAGTTTATACCATAAAATTGGCTACATAGCTACTCCACTCAGTGCATTATACAATTGAATATACTTGTGACAACTAGACAACTTCACTAACATTTTTTGCTAGTTATTTCATCGTGCAATTGATTAGAATGAAGTGTCATTTCATAGCAATAACAGTAGGTTTTACCCGTAAGATTGAGAAGATCAATGAATTAAAGAATGGTATTCTACTGAAAGTGATGGTATTGTTGAATTTGCCAAACGTATGATTCATTCGTAAAGCGTTTCAAAGAAAAAAGAACTGGCTGCTCAAGTATAGCACTGTCTAGAGTAGTATATATACGATCTTCTTACTCAAAAAGTGAGCCAATGTTGTTCAGCAGTCACTAATATTGTTGTGTTCCTATAATGTGCTCTTCTTGTAATTTGTATACATAATACACATAATATTCAATTAGGCTGTCTCAGTGCATTCATAATAATATATTATATTATCCGAACATGGGTGATATGTTTGTGGAGCAATTATATGATATAGATTAGAGCAGTCCACTTTTCACTGCAATGCAATTCAATGTGAATTAATTAAATCTTACTATATTATATACCACACTATATGCTAAGAGACTATGAGAGAATTTGAGATGAATTTTTCGACATTTTTTCCTGCAATGGTTTTGATACCAAATGTTTTAGCACGTATTTATAAATATTTATATTTATACACAGCTTCTTTACATAATATATATTTGACATTGATTCTTATACAGTAGTTGTAGGTAATGTTGTTGAATATGGAGGTTGTTTTTGAGCAATTTCTGCTCTAACTGGATGCCCAATAAAAATACTAACGTTTAACGTTTATCATTGTTTAATTTGTTTTTTTTTTACAATGCAGCATTTATAACTCGTCTAATGAAATTAAATACAATGAAAATTACAAATAAATCATTATGTAACAAATGGCGGATACTCGCTGGCCAATGTTTAAACATATAGAATATTAATATCAGGTAAAATCTGCATTTTTACTTTTCATTGATAAAGCGACGACTATGAGCCGTTTGTGTTTCGGTACCTTATAACATACGGAATTTGAATCTACGATGATTTTTTTTTTTTTGTAAAAAATTCAAATATTTGAATATTTATGGAATACTGTTATGACAATAGGCAGCTTTAGTTCGTAATATTATTGTTATTATATATTATCCATTAAGTTAAGGAATATGGTGTATATATATTCATAATTTAAACAATAAAATCAAAGTAATGAATTAACAAGAAATGGATTAACGATTACAATCATGAGCGTTTTCAAATACGCACATAGTTTCCGATTTGCCAATTGGTGTTGTAATCGCATGTGTAATGGTATAAGGTTTTGAGCGCTATCACACGCTGTTCATGGGAATGGTGGAAAAAAAACATACGAATTTTTGCTACTGAAATCGCATTATTAGTGCTTACGGTCTTTTGTCGTTAGACATGCGATGTCAAATCAAATTCGAACATCTCTTTTCTTATCCATTTCATTTCTATCGTGATAGTAAACTGTTACTTTATTTTGTTCGTCGCACACATTGGATAAAATGCATGAATTCCCATATTATGTATTAAGTTTTATACAGGGTAAGTTCGTTCTTTTACGAAAAACCAAACTTCTTTTCTCCCTTCTACTTTTTGGACGGTTATGCTTTTGTCAGTTTTTACTGAAATTACATCAGTTTTATGACAGATCGATGAAGAATATAAAAATCATTTCACTCGCACAAAGTGACCTGAGTACTTTTTAACCATTTACAATGTAGTACTGTATATAATTGTAAGTTATAATAACATACGTATGTCAACGTATCTTAAATAAAATGTATCTTGATAATAGGCAAGCAAGATAAATCGTACAATATAAAAATGAAAGCTTTATAATAAGTTATAATTATGAGTAGGTGTAGTCACGGGCAGTAGTGAGTAGACAACCTGAGTTTGGTCGATTCTTGCTGAATTCAGGTATGTGTGTAGTGATTGTCAAGTAACACTGTGTCCACTACTCATGATTACACATATTCAACAAAAACGTACACACAGTAAAGAATCTTAAGAATGTGTTTCACTTTTTTTATTAATTGTTTCAATAACCTGTCGTAAGTATATTATTCACATTCAATCGTCAGTATAGTATGAAAAATATAAGTATCGTGCTACGATTTTAAGAATTACCATAAAATGAAAATTTGTGTGTTTACAAGTGACATATTGTTCCGTTCTTCATTTGAACAGTGATAAACTGATGTTGGGCTTCGATCACAACTCTCAATCGCTCATTTGGAATTCAGCACTCCGAAAACTGAACATAATCCAAACTTAATCACAGTGACAGACACGCAGCGTGTTGCTAAATTCAACGTAATATCTACGTATAATAAATATTCTAGATAATTTGACCTCGACATCAGACAATTAATACTATATATTTAAAAACTTTGTGGCGTATTCCGAATAATTCTCCAACCGGTGTTCCGTAGGCTGTATTTTGACCCCCGATCTGTCCTCAGTGCGTGTACCATTGGGACGGCATTTGATTTTTGGTTTTACGTCGAGGTTTTTGCGCCCTTGGCGAACGAGACGTGACTCGAAATTCAACCGGTAAATCATAACATCGACAGACGCAACAACTTGGAAACTTGAACCAGTCGCTGAAGATACCTCGGCACTCATTATTCGGATCATAGGCCAGCAGTCTGTGAAGTCTGAACTGCTGTTCACATCTACACCCATCCCGGCAGTGCATCTGCTTGTTCTCGTTCCTAATCAATGGATTTTACTCGATATCAACACTAATATATTGCGATTATAACATAATGGTGACGAAAAATTTTACTCACGTGCATTTCTCCCAATGTACGTACTGCTCGAACGGATAAAGGTTCAGCAGGGCGAGTACCTCGCCACGAGTGTTATTCGCCCAGAAAGGTGCGACGACTTCTTCTTTTACCGGACACGCGTTTCTGAAGAAAAATGACATTGAGGAAAATTAAAACTGAGACAAAATCATACAATTTATCAAGTATTCCATCCCGTACAACGTGAAAGAGCCCTTACACTCCTCTCGGCCTCAGGATCGGCGGAGCTTGATCTTTCGCAGCGACGTCCTGGAACAGTTGTCCTCCCGCATTTGGCGAAGCAGTTCCCGGCCTCACTTCCGGTGGTCTGTACTCTGGCCTCGGTCTAAAGTGCTGCTCTGTGGCAGCAAATAGCTGCTCGATACCTGGACCTTTGTTCGGATTGTTTCTGGCCGGTTCGTCACCGAGTTCGACGTCTAGGGGGTCCACCATTACAGTTGTTGGTAAGTCCGTAGTTACTTCCATTTCAGAAGTCATACGTTCGGTCGTCGTTTTGACAGTTTCGGGCAGATCTGTGAGATTTTCCGATTTTACGTCTAGGTTGTCCGGCTGTTTGTCCGGAATTTCATTGATGCTCAGATTTTGCACGTTAGCAATCTGAGCCAAAGTTACTACCGGTGTTGTAGTTTTTTCTACGATCGTCGCATTCTCTTGATCTGTAGAATTGTTGATAGTTTCTTCTTCGGTTTTAGTAACCGGTGTCTTTGTTGTTGAGTCGCTCGTCGTTAACTTTGCTGTCGTCCTGGTACTGGTAGGCCGGAATTGAGGTCGTGAATAATCTCCCAATTTTGGGAACTTGCTGAATCTTCTTCTACCACTAGAGTCGTCGAAAGCTCTGCTTGTAAAGCTTCTATCTTCAAACTCCGCAGCGCTCTCTTGATCCTCATCTTCAAACTCTTCATAGTCGTCTTCGTCCTCAAAGTATCTGCAGCGTTACGAGAAAAAGATATAAAAATTTGTTTTCAACTTCAGCCGATACTTCTGTAGATCAAATTAAAAACCTGAACTCAGTTGTACTTATAAATGACTCCAAAAATCTTACGTGGAATCATCGACTGGCTGAAAAAATTCGTCGTCGATATCAGCCTCGGTAACATCGTTATTATCTATCTCTGCTCTTAGGACGCTGATGTGTCGCTCATCTCCGTACATGCGTCGCATCAGTCCTTGATTTTCTTGCACGAAACGACGCACCGCGTGCCTAAATCCCGTATAATTAATATTCAGTGTGAAAATCAGGGTAAAGATGGATTTTGAAAAAAATTGGACAAAAATTGGCAATTGCAGTCCTTCAAATTTCATTTTACAATTCAACTGAACTAACCATGGGTATGCACTGCCAGGAACGGTGCACCAGTTCTGGTGTCTGAAGTCACAGGGAAGATTTTCAAATCGTGCTCTTGCCGATCTTGAGTAGGGTCTACTACAGGCTGAGGAAGCATCATATCCAAAGTTTCCCGAACTGCCACCTCTGAAGCTTTGACATCTACTCAACTGCAATTTAAGAACCTGAAAAGCCAAGACCCTAGAGATATACACAGTACAGGTACAGCACGTCATTCCGACAGCTTACTCCATTACGGCAAGTAAAAATTATAATTTATTGTATTATTACTATTCATTACATTACAGGGATACAAGGTATTGAATAACTCGAGTTTCAATCCCATTGGTACCTATTTCGAGTCTATTCGAGTACTGCAATATTGGAGTTTTGAACGTAGATATGTAGTTCTTAGTATCGGAGGTCAGTACAATTGTGAAGCCCGCGATAGGAAACGTTAATACTTGATTTGTGGATGATAATATTCTGTACCAATACTCCACCAGTAATTCATACTACTGATGCGTGGTAGCGATGAGATTTGAAGGGTTTATTTCTGTATAATGTTCCGTGGTATTTTAGTTGACTTTGAACCACCAGGGTATAACGGATACGACCGCCAATGAGATATAAGCACGCGAGCAGGAGTACTCCATATTCTTACGATTAGAATACAGTTACATTCTTCAGCAGCCGAATAATAAAGATGTGAAAGTTTGCGACGGACGATCGGATGCGTTTGCTTCGACGTATTGTTGTTCCTAGCATATCGAAGACTTCAGTGAAAGTACCTTCATAATCGGTAACTCGTATGGTTCATGTTTCGCGACAGCTTTCAAATTTGCACAAACATACATAAAACCGGATGACCTACTTTTTGCAGACAGGTAATCGCTTCACCATCCGTGTTTACGACTCTTCGCACAAGTTCAAGGTGATTTAGGTATATACACCCGTATATAAATACACATATGTATACGCATGTACGCACATCTACACACACGCACACAGAGTCATATATATATATATATATATATATATGACTGTGTGTGTGTATATTTGCAATCACTGATTGGTGATCAGCTAAGTTGGCTCTGCGGAGAAATCGTACCGCTTGCTGGATGCCCCGTTATGCTTTTAATTTGATAGATTAACCGTTAACAATTGGACCAATCGGTTTACATGCTTGGGTTGCCGCAAGCAAATATTGAAATCAGGCAGCCCTTCATTATTTGACGATGTCTAGAAAAGTTTTCGATAATATTCCAAGTACGAATAGTTATACACAGTGGTTGGTGATGTTACTGCCTTTTACGTCGTCTTGCGTGTGTGCGATACATGTATTGTTGTCGTATAGTGCAGTGGGTCGTTGAGCACAGAGGCCAGATATATAATATCTGTACCAATTTCAGTTTCGCGGGCAATTGGATAAAGGTGGGCAAGCGATCATCATTGGAACCTTAATTTGTCAGGTGTGTCCTACTCGAGGCGTGATTGAACTTGGAAAAAACTTTCAATGTCAATATAGCGCATAGAATAGGAGGAAACTAGGTATCTTTGTTGTGGATTCTCCGGACAGTCTTACGTACAATTCTATTCGTTGATATCAAAATAACTAGATATAGTAACATGGAAATAGACTCGACTTAACCGTGTCAGCGTAACTTGTCTTTGGAAATATGTTACTACATTACTAATTCGAATTTAAGATTGATTGAATAAATGTAACACTTTCTATCCAATTTATGAATGGTTGAAAAGTTTAATTGATGTAATATGTTTGTTGTATACTGAAAAGTTGACAGTGACACGAGAATTATAGTTGTGACAGTTGGATTGTTCAGAAAATGATAATTTATCTTATACGTAACAATTACTAAACGTAACTACGCGTACAGCACTGAATACTGTGCAATTAATCGCCGTGCATCGTCAGATTTTTTTTTCTCTTACAAATTAATTGGAATCCATCTAAAGTCGGTGCGTGATACCAGCGGCTCTCCAGTTTTGCATACAATGATCAGTGGCATGATTTAAAATTTTTCACGTGTACGTACGCATGCAAGCGCGCACACCAGGTCGATGACCGGTAGGCGGGACCTTTCACATGCACCATAGGTGTACTCTTTCATCACTGCTTCAATTGTTATGGAACAGTAATGAATGACCTGACCTTTCGCAAACTGCTCTTGACGAGTAGTCCTTAACCTTGTTCGAGATTCTCGATAATAATGACGATTGCGCCATCGTACAGTAAATCTTATATTTTTCTTGCGACAACCAAAATTCTGGACAACATGCAAGGACGCGTGAATATTATTAGTGCAGATTTTATGGACGTGTACAATTGTCATCATGGATGATTCAGGGTGGACAGGGTGCGCAACCCACAAGGCGTGTTTCATCGAAATCATTTGGTAATCTCTGAAATTATGCTGAAATTGGTAATATGAAAATAAAATTCTGCATTAGTAATCGTCAAGGTAACCACTGGTAGTCACGAGAAATCACTTAGGATTACAGGAATCTCTTTGTAATCTGAAGAAATTACGTGAAATCTTGACAATCATGAGAAATCACGTCATTATGGTAAAATTTATTTCTGAAGTAAAGTGAAGTTTATATCTCTCGTAATCACTCTATAAAATGTAAGTAATCACGAAATACGTAAAAACGGTCTCAATTTTTTCTCCGGTGAAACACCCCTTGGCAGCCCGCGTAAAAAAATACCTCGTTTCAAACAATTGAAATCAAACGCGGATGTTTCCGATGATCTTCGTCCTGACCGTCCACGACCCGGAGACCAATTACGGTGTTATTTCATTCCCAGCAGATTACGCTTGTTACTGAATGTTATTTGACGATTCTTACGAGGCCCTAAGTGGTTGGACAAGGATCTCGTGGATTTATATTACTCCCTTCACGTTCAGTAAAATATAGACTCTATAGGGGTATGGAACAATAGCGGATATCAGGGATGTGGCTGTGATTTTTAGATTTCTCTCAGTTACCCGTAAGAGAAATAGCTCTAACCGATTTCCGTGAGGATTTTAACAGCCGTAGTATATTTATATATATATATACATTTATATATGTATATATGAAAAAATATATATGCATATATGTACATCTATCGTCAGACCTTATACTATGGTTGCATTAGTAAGGATTTTTGCCGTGCGATACGGACGTGAGTTACACTGTATTTGAATATGTGAGTAATACATGTGGATTTGAAGCTACATCTCTTTATAATAAATCTGTAAACTTCAAAAATGAAATATAAATAGCGTCACACCGTTTATCAGAATGCCTGTAGAGATTTTTATTCGGTCCCCGTTTATAATTACTGATAACTTTACGGTTTCGGTGGAATCTGTGATTGCGAATTAAGTCAAAGTAATTAAACTAGAAATCCGATTTAGAGACACATTCCGTAGACGGATGGCGCAGAAATTCGTTAAACGTCGTGTGAACTCACCGAAAATACAAGCAAAATGAAAATCCTCATAGTTTCAGCGGTCCGGTACAGACAAGGCGTGTAAATCCGAAAATCAGTGTCACTGGTTCACTCTAGTCACCGCAATAGTAAATGGAACACTAGAGGCACCTGTCTAGCCTCGCTTGATCCAGCACCACTCTATCACCCACTGTAAAAGTACACCACATTAGCCACAATCGGTTTGCCTCCGTGGGGTTGGTGCTCTACTGTCGTTGCCCTGCACGACGGACGGCTACATGTCAGGCATGCCGGACTGGACGGGTAGCTCTTCTGCAGTCAAGGGGGCTCTGATTACTGGCTGTCATCGGTACCGGGGTACCCATCGAAGTTCGAAGGAAAAAGTGTGTACTCCGATCCTCGGAGTGAAACAGCAAATACGGCTGGTCGGTCGGCCAGGGAGAGAGGTGCGACGACGGCCTTAAGAGTAGGTCAGCCTGGTGATACCGTTAGTGCGCTGCCACTGATGTGTGTCACGGTGTCCCTACCGAGAGTTCGAGTACGACGCGCTTACAAAAAACTGGCTTCCGACGCCCAAACGGTCGTAACTGGTTGAATTAAATCGTAACTGTGACACTCGGATTTCCCTGTTACCATAAATATACCTCGAAAGCTCGCGTGCGTCGGAAGGTACGATTAAGGATCCTTTGTTGAACAAATTTACGAAGCAGGACGTGGTTCGTCACAGCGAGGTAGATGTTGAACTCTTTAGCGCACTGTCTGCTCTTCGTACTAAAAAATACCCCATTGCAGGTGGATTCGTGATAGGAGGAGTTTCACCTTGCGTAACGAAGCCATGACCGTGACCAGAGGAAATGTCCTTGTAATCTGTGACATGTGAATCACTTGATAATTGTGTTTACGATTATACATATACTTTCAAACTTTCAACTTATTGCAAGTGCGATGTTACGCTTGTTGCTATTTTGCAGTATACCGTTCGAAGTAAGATTTTCGGTATTGGCCATGATATTCGCTGAAGATAGAACTTGTGTAGATATTGCATTTACCGTTATAGAAGTTACATTACACGGCTAACTATAAATACAATCGGGCACGGGCTGCAAATCCCGCCCACACTTTATGCGAGACTATTAAGCGCCGTAGGCATTTAAGATCCCATCAATGTTCATTCTCAAGTCTTCGTTAATCTGATTTATTTCAAGCAATTTCTCCCAGACCACGTGCAGATGCAAGGATACACATTTACCGTTTCTAGATGCATTACCTACAGCGAATACGTTTAAATATGTTTTTACGAACAGGAATCATTTTTCAATCATGAATTGCAGTAGGAGGTGAAACATGTTGCTTTATCTGTAGGATGATTTTTTTTTTCGCTAGTTCAATACTCGAATACACTGACGATCTGCTGATATATGCCGAAGACGGCTTACGTGCTGTGAAATACTAAACAGGTTTTTGGCCCCAGCTTCACTACAGATCTCTTGAGCGAGGTATCTGTACGGAATCATGTGAATCACAAGTCAAAATTCTTGTTGCAAATGGTTGTACATGCAATATAATAACATCACGTATGCGAGATATGTGATTGCGTACGATCTGCAATATCATGTATGTTTTAGTATATAAGGCGGTTTTACGATCTTTCAGCTGGATAGTATCTCTTCTCGTATTGCAGGCTTAGCAACAGAACCAGCTGCATCCGTGTAGGGTATGACTTTTTAATGGGAAGCCGGTGGCTCGGTAACTACGGGGATGCACGTTCAATCAGGCCCACAACTGCAGGCGTACTAACACGTTTTCATGAGTACCTAACTTGAATAGGTGTTCTTTGAAGCGGAAGTCAAGCAACACTTTCACCTCGAAGGTGGTCAGGCAGAAGGCTGTCTGATTAGGGATTAGGAGCAATGTACCCAAGAAAAACACGTTGGTCACAGTGACGTCAAACCAACGTCTACTCGATGGTTCAAAACGAACAGCGAAATCACATACTAAACGTATATGAATTTGAAATGTATTTTTGCTCATATGATTCCGTTTTAGCATTACCATGCAGCTGATCTTTTAGAATTGAATAAATTTACCTTAAATGTAATTTTGGGAATCTACGTATGATCAGGGGATTGGTTTCGTATTTTAAGCGTCGCTTCTTCTCAGAATTTGACTATTGTTTGAAAAATCAGCATGTAGTTTCGCTCTAAATTTTTGTTTGCAGAAAAAAAAAGTACGAAAACTAGAAGATACCTTTGATAAACCCTACAAAATTTGCATGGCTGCACGTGACATATTTTATGGAAATTCGTAGCCATAATATTCAAACATGTAACGCCATTTTGATTTCGGTACCGTTGACGTAGAATTATTGACAATTTAACCAGTATGAAAAAAACACGTAAGGCGCCAATGTGCTCATATAAGAAGAAAGCGAGTTCGAGGAACGCTGCGGCGAGGACGAACTTGAAAGATATTGACGTTTTTAAGGAGATACGTTCCGGCGGTGATCTCCCGTGCTTATAATACTTTCTTATACGTCTCCAGAGATTTATGGCAGCCACTCACTAGCAGCGGATCTGATAGGTTCGTGACCCACCAGCCCACTTATTGAGCCTGGAAAAAGTCTAAAGCCTGGAACTTGAAAGAAGTAATAAAAATCTAAACTACAGGTAAATTATAGTTCCAGCCAGGCCTAGGGTCTGACCTCTTTTCGCCATTTCCAATTATTACATGCTATGAGTGTATCAAAATAGCAAATATTATTTTTGTAGTATATTTCTTCCAGCTTCCAGAATGAATAATTTTTGAATATGTTCTGTCACCGGCAGGAAAGAAAATCTGCAGAAATCTAGCCTGTTCGAAAAATCAAGTAGTAATTAATTAATAATATTCTTCACTGTGATCGAATTCAATTGGAAAACAGCGTCCGTCGCTTTTATTTAAAATTATTGTACTTCATTCATCTGAGGAGTAATCGAAGTTTAACATATCGATATTAATAGATGACTGCCGACGTAACATTTCAAGCAGATACGATAGGTGGATTTTTTTTAGAACAAACGTTGTGTGTATTTGTCGGTTAATATAAAAGAGTTTATCGTTTGCCAAATCGATGAAGATTGGTGAATTTTCTGTAACAACTGCGTGAATTCAAGACGATCGTGGATAATATTGAACATTGGCCGACCTCTCATGTCCAGTAATCATGAGATGATAGATTGTACTTGTGGCGTCGACTGCAAAGGGATCAAGGCATACATAAAAATCTATTACGGTCCTTACGTTTCTTGGGGAATTCTTCGGCATCGAACTCACCGCCTGAAGCATCTCATGGGTAGTAATCAAACCCGCGATACATGAAATTGCAATTACATTCTTGAAAATTTATTTATTATTGATTTGAAAACCTAGTCTGCTCATTTGCTGCGGAGCTAATACGAGTTACATAATGCTTAAAGACCATTTGCTACAAGCTTAACCAAAAATATAAACGAATGTGAAGCTAATTGACGATAAAAAGTTGTGTATATGGAAATATTTATTTGTAAAGTTGAAATTCGGTAATTATTTTCAGACGTCTTGCAGAACATGGGTCACACCGTTGAACTAATACCAACAAAACTATGGGATCGCGTAGAAATCAACATTTGCGGAAGGATAATACATCGAATGAAATTAACGGACTTGAAAATAAACCCGAGAAGTATAGAAGATGATACGTTTGGTCACCACGCAATTAACGCTGTCGTGCAGGCTCTGACGAAAATAACAAATGCACAACTTCGAAAGGATCTAACTTATGAGAGAATATTATGAAGTGAAATAAAACAATAATTTTTCTTAAGGTTTAACTGATTTTTATCCTTTATGTAACTCTCACGTGCTAAGATAGTCTATATTGTGTTAGTGAGAAGTCAGGCTGTCACGTTTTTCAGTCGGTAGACCACATTTTTCAAAATGAGAAAAACGTCTTATCGCCTCAGAATAAATTTTCAAGAATCATTTGTCCACCAATTGGGCCTCATGGAATTGGAAACAGACATCTAGTGCATAATAGGACTATCAGTTGTGAAACTACGAAGGAAATGCAACTGGATCTTATCTTTTTCGGCTGTAACATTGGACCCATTGCTCTTGAATAGTTCTAATTGACCGTGAGCGTAATCAGATTCTCCAGTCGTAATTGACGGAATCACACCGGGGTGGGGCATCAGAGAATTGATTCCGATATTATTAGGAATCGTCAAAATTTTCAGAGAAATCCGAAGGTGTTAGCCAGCCTTCATTCGGAATGCGCGCATTCGACCCTCTCGTAGAATTACGTCAGAATAGTGCATCAAAGAATTGATTCCAGCACTTTTGAAAATCGTGAAAATTTTCGCCAAAAATACAAAGGGGTTACTTTTTTTTTGGGCAAAAAACTTTAGGTCTCAGATTCGATTTAAATGACCCTCGTCCGACCAATTGGACCCTCAGGAGCTCAGAAATCGCAGCGAAAAGAGCGTAGGACCAACAGGAGAGAAACGGCGAGCGAAAAAGCACCTGCTGAAAAATGTCGAAAACACAGGTTCTCGTTTTTCGGCTGTAACTTTTGATGCGTTGATCGCAGCGTATTGGAATTGCGCCCAATCGATTTCTCTCGCAAAATTACGTCAATATAGTGCACCAAAGAATTGATTCCAGCACTTTTGAAAATCGCGAAAATTTTCGCCAAAAATACAAAGGGGTTAGCCTTACTTTTTTTTTGGGCAAAAAACTTTAGGTCTCAGATTCGATTTAAATGACCCTCATCCGACCAATTGGACCCTCAGGAACTCAGAAATCGCAGCGAAAAGAGCGTAGGACCAACAGGAGAGAAACGGCGAGCGAAAAAGCACCTGCTGAAAAATGTCGAAAACACAGGTTCTCGTTTTTTGGCTGTAACTTTTGATGCGTTGATCGCAGCGTGATGGAATTGCGCCCAATCGATTTCTCTCGCAAAATTACGTCGATATAGTGCGCCAAAGAATTGATTCCAGCACTTTTGAAAATCGCGAAAATTTTCGCCAAAAATACAAAGAGGTTAGCCTTACTTTTTTTTTGGGCAAAAAACTTTAGGTCTCAGATTCGATTTAAATGACCCTCATCCGACCAATTGGACCCTCAGGAACTCAGAAATCGCAGCGAAAAGAGCGTAGGACCAACAGGAGAGAAACGGCGAGCGAAAAAGCACCTGCTGAAAAATGTCGAAAACACAGGTTCTCGTTTTTTGGCTGTAACTTTTGATGCGTTGATCGCAGCGTATTGGAATTGCGCCCAATCGATTTCTCTCGCAAAATTACGTCGATATAGTGCACCAAAGAATTGATTCCAGCACTTTTGAAAATCGCGAAAATTTTCGCCAAAAATACAAAGGGGTTAGCCTTACTTTTTTTTTGGGCAAAAAACTTTTGGTCTCAGATTCGATTCAAATGACCCTTATCTGACCAATTGGACCCTCAGGAACTCAGAAATCGCAGCGAAAAGAGCGTAGGACCAACAGGAGAGAAACGGCGAGCGAAAAAGCACCTGCTGAAAAATGTCGAAAACACAGGTTCTCGTTTTTCGGCTGTAACTTTTGATGCGTTGATCGCAGCGTATTGGAATTGCGCCCAATCGATTTCTCTCGCAAAATTACGTCGATATAGTGCGCCAAAGAATTGATTCCAGCACTTTTGAAAATCGCGAAAATTTTCGCCAAAAATACAAAGGGGTTAGCCTTACTTTTTTTTTGGGCAAAAAACTTTAGGTCTCAGATTCGATTTAAATGACCCTCATCCGACCAATTGGACCCTCAGGAACTCAGAAATCGCAGCGAAAAGAGCGTAGGACCAACAGGAGAGAAACGGCGAGCGAAAAAGCACCTGCTGAAAAATGTCGAAAACACAGGTTCTCGTTTTTCCGCTGTAACTTTTGATGCGTTGATCGCAGCGTATTGGAATTGCGCCCAATCGATTTCTCTCGCAAAATTACGTCGATATAGTGCGCCAAAGAATTGATTCCAGCACTTTTGAAAATCGCGAAAATTTTCGCCAAAAATACAAAGGGGTTAGCCTTACTTTTTTTTTGGGCAAAAAACTTTAGGTCTCAGATTCGATTTAAATGACCCTCATCCGACCAATTGGACCCTCAGGAACTCAGAAATCGCAGCGAAAAGAGCGTAGGACCAACAGGAGAGAAACGGCGAGCGAAAAAGCACCTGCTGAAAAATGTCGAAAACACAGGTTCTCGTTTTTCGGCTGTAACTTTTGATGCGTTGATCGCAGCGTATTGGAATTGCGCCCAATCGATTTCTCTCGCAAAATTACGTCGATATAGTGCGCCAAAGAATTGATTCCAGCACTTTTGAAAATCGCGAAAATTTTCGCCAAAAATACAAAGGGGTTAGCCTTACTTTTTTTTTGGGCAAAAAACTTTAGGTCTCAGATTCGATTTAAATGACCCTCATCCGACCAATTGGACCCTCAGGAACTCAGAAATCGCAGCGAAAAGAGCGTAGGACCAACAGGAGAGAAACGGCGAGCGAAAAAGCACCTGCTGAAAAATGTCGAAAACACAGGTTCTCGTTTTTCGGCTGTAACTTTTGATGCGTTGATCGCAGCGTATTGGAATTGCGCCCAATCGATTTCTCTCGCAAAATTACGTCGATATAGTGCACCAAAGAATTGATTCCAGCACTTTTGAAAATCGCGAAAATTTTCGCCAAAAATACAAAGGGGTTAGCCTTACTTTTTTTTTGGGCAAAAAACTTTAGGTCTCAGATTCGATTTAAATGACCCTCATCCGACCAATTGGACCCTCAGGAACTCAGAAATCGCAGCGAAAAGAGCGTAGGACCAACAGGAGAGAAACGGCGAGCGAAAAAGCACCTGCTGAAAAATGTCGAAAACACAGGTTCTCGTTTTTTGGCTGTAACTTTTGATGCGTTGATCGCAGCGTGATGGAATTGCGCCCAATCGATTTCTCTCGCAAAATTACGTCGATATAGTGCGCCAAAGAATTGATTCCAGCACTTTTGAAAATCGTGAAAATTTTCGCCAAAAATACAAAGGGGTTAGCCTTACTTTTTTTTTGGGCAAAAAACTTTAGGTCTCAGATTCGATTTAAATGACCCCCATCCGACCAATTGGACCCTCAGGAACTCAGAAATCGCAGCGAAAAGAGCGTAGGACCAACAGGAGAGAAACGGCGAGCGAAAAAGCACCTGCTGAAAAATGTCGAAAACACAGGTTCTCGTTTTTTGGCTGTAACTTTTGATGCGTTGATCGCAGCGTATTGGAATTGCGCCCAATCGATTTCTCTCGCAAAATTACGTCGATATAGTGCGCCAAAGAATTGATTCCAGCACTTTTGAAAATCGCGAAAATTTTCGCCAAAAATACAAAGGGGTTAGCCTTACTTTTTTTTGGGCAAAAAACTTTAGGTCTCAGATTCGATTTAAATGACCCTCGTCCGACCAATTGGACCCTCAGGAACTCAGAAATCGCAGCGAAAAGAGCGTAGGACCAACAGGAGAGAAACGGCGAGCGAAAAAGCACCTGCGTTGATCGCAGCGTATTGGAATTGCGCCCAATCGATTTCTCTCGCAAAATTACGTCGATATAGTGCGCCAAAGAATTGATTCCAGCACTTTTGAAAATCGCGAAAATTTTCGCCAAAAATACAAAGGGGTTAGCCTTACTTTTTTTTTGGGCAAAAAACTTTAGGTCTCAGATTCGATTTAAATGACCCTCATCCGACCAATTGGACCCTCAGGAACTCAGAAATCGCAGCGAAAAGAGCGTAGGACCAACAGGAGAGAAACGGCGAGCGAAAAAGCACCTGCTGAAAAATGTCGAAAACACAGGTTCTCGTTTTTTGGCTGTAACTTTTGATGCGTTGATCGCAGCGTATTGGAATTGCGCCCAATCGATTTCTCTCGCAAAATTACGTCGATATAGTGCACCAAAGAATTGATTCCAGCACTTTTGAAAATCGCGAAAATTTTCGCCAAAAATACAAAGGGGTTAGCCTTACTTTTTTTTTGGGCAAAAAACTTTTGGTCTCAGATTCGATTCAAATGACCCTTATCTGACCAATTGGACCCTCAGGAACTCAGAAATCGCAGCGAAAAGAGCGTAGGACCAACAGGAGAGAAACGGCGAGCGAAAAAGCACCTGCTGAAAAATGTCGAAAACACAGGTTCTCGTTTTTCGGCTGTAACTTTTGATGCGTTGATCGCAGCGTATTGGAATTGCGCCCAATCGATTTCTCTCGCAAAATTACGTCGATATAGTGCGCCAAAGAATTGATTCCAGCACTTTTGAAAATCGCGAAAATTTTCGCCAAAAATACAAAGGGGTTAGCCTTACTTTTTTTTTGGGCAAAAAACTTTAGGTCTCAGATTCGATTTAAATGACCCTCATCCGACCAATTGGACCCTCAGGAACTCAGAAATCGCAGCGAAAAGAGCGTAGGACCAACAGGAGAGAAACGGCGAGCGAAAAAGCACCTGCTGAAAAATGTCGAAAACACAGGTTCTCGTTTTTCCGCTGTAACTTTTGATGCGTTGATCGCAGCGTATTGGAATTGCGCCCAATCGATTTCTCTCGCAAAATTACGTCGATATAGTGCGCCAAAGAATTGATTCCAGCACTTTTGAAAATCGCGAAAATTTTCGCCAAAAATACAAAGGGGTTAGCCTTACTTTTTTTTTGGGCAAAAAACTTTAGGTCTCAGATTCGATTTAAATGACCCTCATCCGACCAATTGGACCCTCAGGAACTCAGAAATCGCAGCGAAAAGAGCGTAGGACCAACAGGAGAGAAACGGCGAGCGAAAAAGCACCTGCTGAAAAATGTCGAAAACACAGGTTCTCGTTTTTCGGCTGTAACTTTTGATGCGTTGATCGCAGCGTATTGGAATTGCGCCCAATCGATTTCTCTCGCAAAATTACGTCGATATAGTGCGCCAAAGAATTGATTCCAGCACTTTTGAAAATCGCGAAAATTTTCGCCAAAAATACAAAGGGGTTAGCCTTACTTTTTTTTTGGGCAAAAAACTTTAGGTCTCAGATTCGATTTAAATGACCCTCATCCGACCAATTGGACCCTCAGGAACTCAGAAATCGCAGCGAAAAGAGCGTAGGACCAACAGGAGAGAAACGGCGAGCGAAAAAGCACCTGCTGAAAAATGTCGAAAACACAGGTTCTCGTTTTTCGGCTGTAACTTTTGATGCGTTGATCGCAGCGTATTGGAATTGCGCCCAATCGATTTCTCTCGCAAAATTACGTCGATATAGTGCACCAAAGAATTGATTCCAGCACTTTTGAAAATCGCGAAAATTTTCGCCAAAAATACAAAGGGGTTAGCCTTACTTTTTTTTTGGGCAAAAAACTTTAGGTCTCAGATTCGATTTAAATGACCCTCATCCGACCAATTGGACCCTCAGGAACTCAGAAATCGCAGCGAAAAGAGCGTAGGACCAACAGGAGAGAAACGGCGAGCGAAAAAGCACCTGCTGAAAAATGTCGAAAACACAGGTTCTCGTTTTTTGGCTGTAACTTTTGATGCGTTGATCGCAGCGTGATGGAATTGCGCCCAATCGATTTCTCTCGCAAAATTACGTCGATATAGTGCGCCAAAGAATTGATTCCAGCACTTTTGAAAATCGTGAAAATTTTCGCCAAAAATACAAAGGGGTTAGCCTTACTTTTTTTTTGGGCAAAAAACTTTAGGTCTCAGATTCGATTTAAATGACCCCCATCCGACCAATTGGACCCTCAGGAACTCAGAAATCGCAGCGAAAAGAGCGTAGGACCAACAGGAGAGAAACGGCGAGCGAAAAAGCACCTGCTGAAAAATGTCGAAAACACAGGTTCTCGTTTTTTGGCTGTAACTTTTGATGCGTTGATCGCAGCGTATTGGAATTGCGCCCAATCGATTTCTCTCGCAAAATTACGTCGATATAGTGCGCCAAAGAATTGATTCCAGCACTTTTGAAAATCGCGAAAATTTTCGCCAAAAATACAAAGGGGTTAGCCTTACTTTTTTTTGGGCAAAAAACTTTAGGTCTCAGATTCGATTTAAATGACCCTCGTCCGACCAATTGGACCCTCAGGAACTCAGAAATCGCAGCGAAAAGAGCGTAGGACCAACAGGAGAGAAACGGCGATCGAAAAAGCACCTGCTGAAAAATGTCGAAAACACAGGTTCTCGTTTTTCGGCTGTAACTTTTGATGCGTTGATCGCAGCGTATTGGAATTGCGCCCAATCGATTTCTCTCGCAAAATTACGTCGATATAGTGCACCAAAGAATTGATTCCAGCACTTTTGAAAATCGCGAAAATTTTCGCCAAAAATACAAAGGGGTTAGCCTTACTTTTTTTTTGGGCAAAAAACTTTTGGTCTCAGATTCGATTCAAATGACCCTTATCTGACCAATTGGACCCTCAGGAACTCAGAAATCGCAGCGAAAAGAGCGTAGGACCAACAGGAGAGAAACGGCGAGCGAAAAAGCACCTGCTGAAAAATGTCGAAAACACAGGTTCTCGTTTTTCGGCTGTAACTTTTGATGCGTTGATCGCAGCGTATTGGAATTGCGCCCAATCGATTTCTCTCGCAAAATTACGTCGATATAGTGCGCCAAAGAATTGATTCCAGCACTTTTGAAAATCGCGAAAATTTTCGCCAAAAATACAAAGGGGTTAGCCTTACTTTTTTTTTGGGCAAAAAACTTTAGGTCTCAGATTCGATTTAAATGAACCTCATCCGACCAATTGGACCCTCAGGAACTCAGAAATCGCAGCGAAAAGAGCGTAGGACCAACAGGAGAGAAACGGCGAGCGAAAAAGCACCTGCTGAAAAATGTCGAAAACACAGGTTCTCGCTTTTCCGCTGTAACTTTTGATGCGTTGATCGCAGCGTATTGGAATTGCGCCCAATCGATTTCTCTCGCAAAATTACGTCGATATAGTGCGCCAAAGAATTGATTCCAGCACTTTTGAAAATCGCGAAAATTTTCGCCAAAAATACAAAGGGGTTAGCCTTACTTTTTTTTTGGGCAAAAAACTTTAGGTCTCAGATTCGATTTAAATGACCCTCATCCGACCAATTGGACCCTCAGGAACTCAGAAATCGCAGCGAAAAGAGCGTAGGACCAACAGGAGAGAAACGGCGAGCGAAAAAGCACCTGCTGAAAAATGTCGAAAACACAGGTTCTCGTTTTTCGGCTGTAACTTTTGATGCGTTGATCGCAGCGTATTGGAATTGCGCCCAATCGATTTCTCTCGCAAAATTACGTCGATATAGTGCACCAAAGAATTGATTCCAGCACTTTTGAAAATCGCGAAAATTTTCGCCAAAAATACAAAGGGGTTAGCCTTACTTTTTTTTTGGGCAAAAAACTTTAGGTCTCAGATTCGATTTAAATGACCCTCATCCGACCAATTGGACCCTCAGGAACTCAGAAATCGCAGCGAAAAGAGCGTAGGACCAACAGGAGAGAAACGGCGAGCGAAAAAGCACCTGCTGAAAAATGTCGAAAACACAGGTTCTCGTTTTTTGGCTGTAACTTTTGATGCGTTGATCGCAGCGTGATGGAATTGCGCCCAATCGATTTCTCTCGCAAAATTACGTCGATATAGTGCGCCAAAGAATTGATTCCAGCACTTTTGAAAATCGTGAAAATTTTCGCCAAAAATACAAAGGGGTTAGCCTTACTTTTTTTTTGGGCAAAAAACTTTAGGTCTCAGATTCGATTTAAATGACCCCCATCCGACCAATTGGACCCTCAGGAACTCAGAAATCGCAGCGAAAAGAGCGTAGGACCAACAGGAGAGAAACGGCGAGCGAAAAAGCACCTGCTGAAAAATGTCGAAAACACAGGTTCTCGTTTTTTGGCTGTAACTTTTGATGCGTTGATCGCAGCGTATTGGAATTGCGCCCAATCGATTTCTCTCGCAAAATTACGTCGATATAGTGCGCCAAAGAATTGATTCCAGCACTTTTGAAAATCGCGAAAATTTTCGCCAAAAATACAAAGGGGTTAGCCTTACTTTTTTTTGGGCAAAAAACTTTAGGTCTCAGATTCGATTTAAATGACCCTCGTCCGACCAATTGGACCCTCAGGAACTCAGAAATCGCAGCGAAAAGAGCGTAGGACCAACAGGAGAGAAACGGCGATCGAAAAAGCACCTGCTGAAAAATGTCGAAAACACAGGTTCTCGTTTTTCGGCTGTAACTTTTGATGCGTTGATCGCAGCGTATTGGAATTGCGCCCAATCGATTTCTCTCGCAAAATTACGTCGATATAGTGCACCAAAGAATTGATTCCAGCACTTTTGAAAATCGCGAAAATTTTCGCCAAAAATACAAAGGGGTTAGCCTTACTTTTTTTTTGGGCAAAAAACTTTTGGTCTCAGATTCGATTCAAATGACCCTTATCTGACCAATTGGACCCTCAGGAACTCAGAAATCGCAGCGAAAAGAGCGTAGGACCAACAGGAGAGAAACGGCGAGCGAAAAAGCACCTGCTGAAAAATGTCGAAAACACAGGTTCTCGTTTTTCGGCTGTAACTTTTGATGCGTTGATCGCAGCGTATTGGAATTGCGCCCAATCGATTTCTCTCGCAAAATTACGTCGATATAGTGCGCCAAAGAATTGATTCCAGCACTTTTGAAAATCGCGAAAATTTTCGCCAAAAATACAAAGGGGTTAGCCTTACTTTTTTTTTGGGCAAAAAACTTTAGGTCTCAGATTCGATTTAAATGAACCTCATCCGACCAATTGGACCCTCAGGAACTCAGAAATCGCAGCGAAAAGAGCGTAGGACCAACAGGAGAGAAACGGCGAGCGAAAAAGCACCTGCTGAAAAATGTCGAAAACACAGGTTCTCGCTTTTCCGCTGTAACTTTTGATGCGTTGATCGCAGCGTATTGGAATTGCGCCCAATCGATTTCTCTCGCAAAATTACGTCGATATAGTGCACCAAAGAATTGATTCCAGCACTTTTGAAAATCGCGAAAATTTTCGCCAAAAATACAAAGGGGTTAGCCTTACTTTTTTTTTGGGCAAAAAACTTTAGGTCTCAGATTCGATTTAAATGACCCTCATCCGACCAATTGGACCCTCAGGAACTCAGAAATCGCAGCGAAAAGAGCGTAGGACCAACAGGAGAGAAACGGCGAGCGAAAAAGCACCTGCTGAAAAATGTCGAAAACACAGGTTCTCGTTTTTCGGCTGTAACTTTTGATGCGTTGATCGCAGCGTATTGGAATTGCGCCCAATCGATTTCTCTCGCAAAATTACGTAGATATAGTGCACCAAAGAATTGATTCCAGCACTTTTGAAAATCGCGAAAATTTTCGCCAAAAATACAAAGGGGTTGCCTTACTTTTTTTTTGGGCAAAAAACTTTTGGTCTCAGATTCGATTCAAATGACCCTCATCTGACCAATTGGACCCTCAGGAACTCAGAAATCGCAGCGAAAAGAGCGTAGGACCAACAGGAGAGAAACGGCGAGCGAAAAAGCACCTGCTGAAAAATGTCGAAAACACAGGTTCTCGTTTTTCGGCTGTAACTTTTGATGCGTTGATCGCAGCGTATTGGAATTGCGCCCAATCGATTTCTCTCGCAAAATTACGTCGATATAGTGCGCCAAAGAATTGATTCCAGCACTTTTGAAAATCGCGAAAATTTTCGCCAAAAATACAAAGGGGTTAGCCTTACTTTTTTTTTGGGCAAAAAACTTTAGGTCTCAGATTCGATTTAAATGACCCTCATCCGACCAATTGGACCCTCAGGAACTCAGAAATCGCAGCGAAAAGAGCGTAGGACCAACAGGAGAGAAACGGCGAGCGAAAAAGCACCTGCTGAAAAATGTCGAAAACACAGGTTCTCGTTTTTCGGCTGTAACTTTTGATGCGTTGATCGCAGCGTATTGGAATTGCGCCCAATCGATTTCTCTCGCAAAATTACGTAGATATAGTGCACCAAAGAATTGATTCCAGCACTTTTGAAAATCGCGAAAATTTTCGCCAAAAATACAAAGGGGTTAGCCTTACTTTTTTTTTGGGCAAAAAACTTTAGGTCTCAGATTCGATTTAAATGACCCTCATCCGACCAATTGGACCCTCAGGAACTCAGAAATCGCAGCGAAAAGAGCGTAGGACCAACAGGAGAGAAACGGCGAGCGAAAAAGCACCTGCTGAAAAATGTCGAAAACACAGGTTCTCGTTTTTCCGCTGTAACTTTTGATGCGTTGATCGCAGCGTATTGGAATTGCGCCCAATCGATTTCTCTCGCAAAATTACGTCGATATAGTGCGCCAAAGAATTGATTCCAGCACTTTTGAAAATCGCGAAAATTTTCGCCAAAAATACAAAGGGGTTAGCCTTACTTTTTTTTTGGGCAAAAAACTTTAGGTCTCAGATTCGATTTAAATGACCCTCATCCGACCAATTGGACCCTCAGGAACTCAGAAATCGCAGCGAAAAGAGCGTAGGACCAACAGGAGAGAAACGGCGAGCGAAAAAGCACCTGCTGAAAAATGTCGAAAACACAGGTTCTCGTTTTTCGGCTGTAACTTTTGATGCGTTGATCGCAGCGTATTGGAATTGCGCCCAATCGATTTCTCTCGCAAAATTACGTCGATATAGTGCGCCAAAGAATTGATTCCAGCACTTTTGAAAATCGCGAAAATTTTCGCCAAAAATACAAAGGGGTTAGCCTTACTTTTTTTTTGGGCAAAAAACTTTAGGTCTCAGATTCGATTTAAATGACCCTCATCCGACCAATTGGACCCTCAGGAACTCAGAAATCGCAGCGAAAAGAGCGTAGGACCAACAGGAGAGAAACGGCGAGCGAAAAAGCACCTGCTGAAAAATGTCGAAAACACAGGTTCTCGTTTTTCGGCTGTAACTTTTGATGCGTTGATCGCAGCGTATTGGAATTGCGCCCAATCGATTTCTCTCGCAAAATTACGTAGATATAGTGCACCAAAGAATTGATTCCAGCACTTTTGAAAATCGCGAAAATTTTCGCCAAAAATACAAAGGGGTTAGCCTTACTTTTTTTTTGGGCAAAAAACTTTAGGTCTCAGATTCGATTTAAATGACCCTCATCCGACCAATTGGACCCTCAGGAACTCAGAAATCGCAGCGAAAAGAGCGTAGGACCAACAGGAGAGAAACGGCGAGCGAAAAAGCACCTGCTGAAAAATGTCGAAAACACAGGTTCTCGTTTTTCCGCTGTAACTTTTGATGCGTTGATCGCAGCGTATTGGAATTGCGCCCAATCGATTTCTCTCGCAAAATTACGTCGATATAGTGCGCCAAAGAATTGATTCCAGCACTTTTGAAAATCGCGAAAATTTTCGCCAAAAATACAAAGGGGTTAGCCTTACTTTTTTTTTGGGCAAAAAACTTTAGGTCTCAGATTCGATTTAAATGACCCTCATCCGACCAATTGGACCCTCAGGAACTCAGAAATCGCAGCGAAAAGAGCGTAGGACCAACAGGAGAGAAACGGCGAGCGAAAAAGCACCTGCTGAAAAATGTCGAAAACACAGGTTCTCGTTTTTCGGCTGTAACTTTTGATGCGTTGATCGCAGCGTATTGGAATTGCGCCCAATCGATTTCTCTCGCAAAATTACGTCGATATAGTGCGCCAAAGAATTGATTCCAGCACTTTTGAAAATCGCGAAAATTTTCGCCAAAAATACAAAGGGGTTAGCCTTACTTTTTTTTTGGGCAAAAAACTTTAGGTCTCAGATTCGATTTAAATGACCCTCATCCGACCAATTGGACCCTCAGGAACTCAGAAATCGCAGCGAAAAGAGCGTAGGACCAACAGGTGAGAAACGGCGAGCGAAAAAGCACCTGCTGAAAAATGTCGAAAACACAGGTTCTCGTTTTTCGGCTGTAACTTTTGATGCGTTGATCGCAGCGTATTCAGGCTGTGCCCAATCGGTCTTTTTCACGTGGACATCAACAATTCTGAAAAAGGCGTGTAAATCGCTATGGGACTAACAGCAGGCAAAGTTTGAATAAAATGCATCAGAATTCAAATATTCACAACTTTATTACAGGGTACATAAAATATTCGCAATAAAATATCGTACATGATACATCGTATTTTGCAGAGATGCTTTGCGCTTGTACGCAAGTCGCAACTCAAACTATGCTTACTATCCACTATAATGATTGTCTGATATAAAGTTTGTCATACTTTGCTTAAGGTAATATATAATGGACTTCTTTATTCTTTTATAATAATCAGAATTATCATGCAATGTTTAAGCATATCTTTGCGACTGTTTTTGTTTTACACTTTCGTACAGAAACGAATTGTATAACCCTTTTTAGACTAATTGGACCCTTTGTAACGTAGAAAAGACATTAAAAAGAGTATAAGACCAACAGCAGAGGGGTGACGACAGAAGTCTTTTGATTTTTGGGTGTATCTCTCGATGCGTTCCTTTCACAACATGTTTCCTCTTGAAATAGATTTTCGAACTGGGGCTGGCTTGCTTCCTGGTTCGTAAATATGATCTACCCGACTCAAAACATTAACATGATGTTTATATTTACTTTACAGTCATGTAAATAGAAACTGAGTTGGTCGTAATTTTACTAATTTCAGCTTGAATCGCAATTGTTTATCGAATTTGAATTCAAGCCTTTTGTTTTTACGAACAATCAAAAAAAAACTATACAGGTAACATATTCAAATTAAAATTTTTATTCAAAAAGTAGAATTCTAGTTTGCTGTTTCAAGTCAATTTCGGGCAACCGAAATGATTTGGGAAAATTCCAACATTACTTATTTTGCAAAGTTCAATTCAGGACAAATTCATAAACTACCTCGTTTTGGTATAAATACAGGCCCGGTGGGGCAATAGCGAAATAATTAAATTTCTTCCGGACTTGAGAAATCATTATTATAATAAACGAATAATCTTCTTTTGAACTTCATAATTTATTTATGCAATTCAGCTTCATCCCAGATTACAATAATTTACATAGGTGTGTGAAAATAATTATTCAGTTTTTCACAACTACAGCAAGCTTGTGACCATAGCATTTGAAATTCGTTTGTACTAATTCAGTAGTTATAGATGCGCTAATAAAATTTATTATATTATTATGTAATTAATTAACTGTAATCATGCTTACACAATATTTTTGATTTGTTCTTATGCTGAAAATATTTATTACTATTCAAGGTATAACCCGAGGTGGATAGCGGTGATTGTTGGAGGTGGTTGGCTGTGGTTGGAGGTGGTGGGAGGTGATAGAAGATGGTTGGAGAAGGAGGAGAAGGCGGGGGAGGAGGACAAGGATTTGTGCTCGCTGAGTCTAACATGTTTATAATATTTATTGGCAATTATAATTATATTTTACTTGAAATTTTTCAAATTTGTCATGTTTACAATAAATTATTTCAATTCATTTGTCGCGCAAGCACAAATTAAGTAACTTTAAATGCGCTAATAAAATTTATTATATTGTTATACAAGCGCTCCGTAGTTTCCATCACCGTCAACCACCTACGACCACCTCCCACCACCTCCAACTACAGTCAGCCACCTCCAACAACCACCGCCAACCACCTCGGGTTATACCTTGAATAGTAATAAATATTTTCAGTACAAGAATACATTAAAAATATTGTGTAAGCGTTAATACAATTAATTAATCAAATAATAATATAATAAATTTTATTAGCGCATTTATAGCTACTGAATTAGTGCTTGCGCGAAAAATGAATCGAAATAATTTACTGTAAACATGAGAAGTTTGAAAAATTTCAAATAAAATATAATTATAATTGCCACTAAATATTATAAAAATGTTAAACTCACCGAGCACAAATCCTCGTCCTCCTCGTCCTCCTTCTCGTCCACCTTCGACCACCTCCAACAACCGCCAACCACCTCAAACGACCACCGCTATCCACCTCGGGTTATACCTTGAATAGTAATAAATATTTTCAGCATAAAAACAAAACAGAAATATTGTGTAAGCATTAATATAGTTAATTAATTACATAATAATATAATAAATTTTATTAGCACATCTATAACTACTGAATTAGTGCTTGCGCGAAAAATGAATTGAAATAATTTATTGTCAACGTGACAAGTTTAAAAAAATTTAGATTAAATATAATTGTTGATCCTGGTCGTTCGATTTTTTTCCGATTCAAAATGTTATCTGAAGCATGCATATTGGTCTGATAGTACAAAACATGACGGTTTCAATAATCAAATTTGTAAACTTGAAAATTAGTCCGGACGGTCAAAAGTCATCAGGTCATGGACCTGGACAGCCAGAATTACGGAAAATTAGTCCTGAAGGTCAAAAGTCACCAGGTCAAGGACCTGGTGCGCAGGAACCACGGAGCGCTTGTCCTGGAAGTCGAGTTTCACCAGGTAGCGGACCTGGAGCATAGAAACTACCGAGTGCTTGTCCTGGAAGTCGAGTTTGACTAGGTGCGGACCTGGAGCATAGAAATTACGGAGCGCTTGTCCAGGAAGTCGAGTTTCACCAGGTACCGGGCCTGGAGCATAGAAATTATGGAGCGCTTGTTCTGGAACTCGAGTTCCACCAGGAAGCGGACCCGGAACGCAAGATCCAGGAGGTACAGAACCCGGTACTCGAAATTTGCGGAGCGCGATTTTCATACGTCCGCTCTACTGCGCGGTTGCTTCCAGACTGAGGAATTCCGCTAGCTGATTTTCGATTACTATAGATCGATGACGTCAAGAGAAAAAAAATTTTGGGTCACTTCACTTTCTGAACATCCGAACATCCAAACTTTGGTTTCGAACTTCAATACTATGTATGATGTATGATATGATATCTTGCATAATGATTTTAGTTCTAATATTTCGGATAAGAAATACTAACTTTATCTTTCCTGCCGATTCCAGACTCAAGCGGCTAGGCCCTTCGATGGTCAGCCGTTGATTAAAGATGCATTCTTCAGTTAACGGGTCAGCTAATAACGCTGCCGTTCTGCGACAGTTGGATGATACAAATTTTTGCTCGTACCTTTCAATTGTGTGTCAAAATAGACTTGAACTTTCGAGAAGTTTCGTTCTATCTCTACCTATCAAAGAAAAAAAAAATCGCCCGCTATCACCTTTTTAGATCTTTAAATCAGGACACTGCGTTAAATACTGTCTCACATACGGAGTATTCATTTCATGTCGATAAAAATTTGCGCATCCTTGATGTATTAGAGTTACTCTGAATTTATTGCCGTACGAATACTTTTCGAAAAACAATTCTGCTTCACTACCCAACGTAGATACTTCACTTGCGGTGGTTGGAGGTGGTTTGCGGTGTCCGGAAACGGTAGGATACGGCAGGGGATGGCCGGAGGTGACAAGAGGTGGTAGGGGGTGGTAGGAGATGGACGGAGATGGCAGGAGGTGTTGGAGGTGACAGGAGGTGTTTGGCGGAGGCTGGAGGGGGTAGGAAGTGTTTGGAGGTGGCCGAAAGTGATCAGCGGTGGTCGTGGACGACGACGACGATGATGATGTCGTCTGGGGAGGCCGAGGAGAAGGAGGACGGGGTCGCGGTCGACGCGGCCGATGACGGAGGGTGGAGGTGGGAGGAGGTAGTTGACGGAGGTTGGCAGTGCTCGGTGGTTGTGGTAGTTGGCGACGGACGCGGTGGTCGTAGGAGGCGGTTGGCGGCGGACGCGGTTAGTCGTCCTTCCACGGGGATGATCGAGCTGATCGACATTTCTAAGTCGCAGTCGACAAATAGTCCTACGTACTCACTTTGTACTGACTCAATCTTAAGCTTTCATACCGACACTACTTTGGCTGCTACGAATGTCGGTGCGAGCCTGTTAGGTAGAGTCGATAGAGCAGAACCCTCCTACGCTCCCAGGCCCACCTGGGCCCACTTGCCCGACGAATACTGGTCACAAAAATTTACCCAGGGGTATCCATCTTCATATTCTTCAGTCAACGCTTAGTGCAACACAAGTAGCGGTGCGGCGCGTGAACATCGGTCGGTTATTGCGGAAATTCGTTGCATTTCGAACTTGCCCAATGTGGGCTGTGGCGCACTTGACTTGAGCGAATTGAATTCGTGGCAGAGGGTTATTGATATTCCTCAGTCGAGTACAAGTATAGAAAACATCGAAGGAAAGAATGCGGCCGTTGTCCAACGAATTGTGTACACACGGGTCGCCTGCATGAGATTCTAAGATTTCGTCGGTTCGCGCGTCGAGCCTTCCCAAATGGAGAGCGGAAGTGGCAAGTACAATGGCGTAGACGAATAGAGTTGGTAACCTGCTTTGCGATTCGTTTACGTATATGAAATACATAAAATGGCGAAGTGCAGTTGTTATTTACTTATGTGAAATATGAAAAAGTAAGCGCAAAAGTATTGCCGTCTCAATCACATTTTCACGCGTCGGAACAAGTTCGATTTTCCATCGTTGAAACAACTGTAAGTACAATTTGCCCTTCGGTCATGTATCCTACGAACCTTTTTACTGTCAACGGTATGACTGAAATTTTACAGTCAAATGATGCCGCATGCTCAATTTACGCACATTTATCTTACGCCGTCTCATTCGCGGTAACATTTAATGTGTACAAATAAAAGATATTAGAATTACGGAACGTAAACGTATTAGACAATAACGAGGTTATGGAACCGCTTGCTGCTCGTCGCTACTTGTGCTGCTGCTCGCCTGTTGGAACCACCGTGCGATTTTTCGTTGTGCTTATCTCACATTATTAGGACTATTCGATCTGGTAATGTGTTAGTACATCCTTGATTTTTTTCAACTATCTATGCGAATTCACTTAAACGTACTTCCAACGGATCTTGAATTTTGTAATTTTTAGGTTATGGCATATGTACATCTGCTTTTCGAATCGTTTTTCGCGTAACACGAGGTTTTTCATCATAAACCGTATCCAATTGCTAGACTAAACGTCACATGGTATCCAGGTAAAGTTTAATAATCGATTCATAGAATTTGGTGATCACGTTATTTGTTCACAAATCTTGGCAACCACGGTTGGTTACATATGATAAATGAATTATGAATTAAAAAACTTCGTGCACAGGTAGACGACAATTTGCAGATATAATGAATGCTATAACGTAGGTAAATAAAAACTTATCACTTTGATATATCATAAGTCATTTTTTGTGTACTGACTGCTTGATTTAACGCGCACGAATATATGCGATAGTTAAGCACTTGACAGGTAAAAAATACCCTCGCATTTCTCTGTTAAATATACTTTGCTGAGTATATAGTATATTAAGTAAGTTAGTATTTGTTAGATGTTATGAAACCATAACAAACTCAGATTTATTCAATTAAGGCTTTAGTTCAACTTACACAAAGCCGCTAACCTCCATTGTTTGATCACATAGAATTCCAAATTTTAGGTCATGTTGTCGATAATGAGTTTATTGTCACACAATGTAAGTTCCTTTTGCTAAAAATCAGACAGACTGAAATCAAGCGTCACAGTTGCATCACCGTAACAAAACAGCCAAATATTGCCTTAAGAAACCTAGGTCAAGATTAATTTAATTCGTATAACAGTCTGTTTGTCAAATGGACTGTTCTGTGAAATTTTGATGGCCAAGAAACCTAAGTTGAGTGAATTCTAAGTACGTAATTGTTTCTTGACTTTGGGTAATGAATACTCATTATCAAATAATGTTTGCAAACGGAGATGTCATTTCTATTAAGTAAAGACCGCAATTTGTATCGAAACTAAGTGATTACAGTGTTGTGAAAAATTATCCATATTGTTAAGACCCTTCCCTGTTTTTCTTTCATCAGTTTTCATGCGTTTTCTTTCACTTTTTATCAACAGATTATATTATGATGACATCAGTGAACTACGACATGTCACTAATCTTATGGAATGTAGGAGGGAACTAATTATTACAACATTGAAACTGGTAGATCAATAGAAAGGAAACACTCCTGCACACAAATCGCTTAGCTTTGAAATAATATGGCACAATATTATAACATTGTGACCAATCCTAGTGGTACAGTAACCCTTGAAGAGATTCAACGAGTGTGCTCAGTGGAAGGACAGAACGTCCAGTTTGTTGTTGAGGATTTCAACAACGGATTAAATGGTTCCCCGCAACTGCTCACATACACTACTGCAGCTCCAACCAGTGAACAGGCAGTTTTTGGTCCACAGGCGATTAATATCAGCGGGCAACTCCCTACAAATCATATCGATCACCGGTAAATAGAAAATAGAAATTATTCCTGTGCATCACCAACAGCATTAGTCACACAAAGTTAACAGATAAGATGACGTAATTTTTAAAGGATTTGTTACAATTTTATCATTGCAGGCAAAACGTTTATATAATTGAAACAAACGATGTATCACAGTCTCACAACGTTATAAAAAACACTGTCAGTGCTCAGTTAATAGGGGAGAATGTTGTTAATGTGGAAAACAGAGGTAAATGATAAAATTTAATATGAGACGAAAACGTAATGGTATTGATCATGCTGTGGCACTATAAAGCTTACATTTGTTATTAGGTTCTCCAAAAATACCATTGAATAATACATTGCAAGGGCAGAGTATGCAATGGGTGCAAATGCAAGAAAATAATATTAATTTTGACACAGTGTTGAAACAGAACACATCGACTCCCGTCAAGACTCAAGTCTGCGGGCTTGTTAGGAATCAAACACCAACCAACACTCAGTCTCACGTAAGCTATTTTTTATTGGAATCATTGTTGTCGTTCTTGAAATTATTAGAACCAAATCTGAGCATGGCTTTACTTCTTTTTTTTTTATATTCCATTTTCCAATTACATAGAGAATTTCAATATTACTTACTTATCATACATTATACTCTCATGGATGAACCATGCACTTGTTATTATTTTGTAGATTGAATAATTATCGTTACTCTTGTATCATTCTTAACTATTCTTCATACGTATTCTTTCTGGCATGTGAAATTGTGGTATCTAGCAGATCGTGGTTCCAAGGGGATTCGTACGCACAGGGAAAATCGGGAAAACTCAGGGAATTTCTTATAGCACGGAAAAGTTGGGGAATACGAAAATAAGACTGTAATGTCAGAAAGTGAGATATTTACCTGGTAATATTGAAGGTATTAGTATTACTGTGTAAAAAAATTGTCATTCATCAGTGGCACATTTCTTGAAAGGCTGCTGGTAAAATCCTATTTTCAATCTGGAATGCCTGGAAAAGTTAGAGAATTTCAGATTCTACAAAGCGTACGAACCCTGTCGAATCAATCAATATTTAGATAGACTGTAATTGCATTGAGTGCAACATGACAGAACTAAATTACTTTAAGTATCAAATGAGAAGAGATTAGGGACATCAATTGAAAATATCAATTTGACTAAGGAGATTTCAGTGTTATTGTTCTTGTATCATAATTTCATAACATATTTCGTAGTTCTTGAACTTGACTGTAGAAATGATTTGAAAAGATATGCTTGAAAGCTAGTAATTATGTTCAAAATTAATTTACTGAATTTAGAAATAGACCTTATAATTCAATTTAAAAGTAGGACATGAATGTGATAAATCAGGTTTCCTTAAACTTGAAAGATTCGAGTATTGTCTGAAAAAAGTAGATAACATTATCGGTTATCATTGTTATGTAAAAGGAGTATGATGAAGCGCAAAGATAGTTTTTATTACTTGCAATTTCATGAAACTGCTGTAGTGAATGTGATTGGAAAGACATAGGTGATCTGGTTATCGTACTTGTTGGCTAACGGAAACCTTTCTGTATGACGTAGAATAAGTGAGAAGTCATGAAAATAAGGCTTGTTCTTCTCTAACTCTATTTTATATACGTTCAGCTATCTAGGGCCTGACTTTTTTTTATAGTTCCTCACCAAATCACTGCATTGAAGTGCTCTGCTGAAGCTTTGAATGTGCAGTAATTTCTGATTGGGGCAGATAACATGCCCAGTTGCAAAGTTATCTGCTGCAATTGGATGGAAATAACTTTTCCCATACATTTATTTCTGTAGAAAACCTACAAAATGCTTCCGAATAATTCGATATTGTTTACTGGATCAGCATTGCGGGTGATTATTTATATTTTTGGTAGAACTTGTATTTGATTTTGGTTTGGGAAAGTGTCCTGTGCTATGAAAAGATTTATAACGTAGTGTTACTTAAAACCTCAGTCTTTTTTCAATTTCAGATCGCACGTGTGCATTTGCTTTCTACGTCATATTAGTAGCGGTAGAGTAGATTATCAACTCATTGAATTTTCAAAATAATATTGACAGTAATGATAAATTCCTTACACAAAACAGTTTCAAAACGTGATCATCTTTTGATGCTAGGTATCGTTGAATCTGCCAACACAACGCATTCAATCCGAACAACCTGGATTAATTCCAGTGACTAAGAAATCACCTTCCCGTTTGTATCAGAATAAGAATAAACAATTGGTGGCTAATGCAACAGCTGCAGCAGCAGCAGCATCAGCGGCGGCAGCGGCAACAACCTCAAATTGTCCACAACACACTGGGAATATAGCTAATCCACAAGAAGATCGACTACTTAACACAAATTTGGTAAATAATAGGAATATTAATACTACATTTCGTCCAAAAATGTTTGTGGCGAACAGATCAGATGCAACGAAAACTCCAGGTAGACAAGTTCGGAATGTAATTCGCCAAGACACACCACTGCCAAGAAATTCTGTACCTTTGCAAATGCCCAAAAATCAAAATTCCCGAAAACTAACCGAAGAGGCATATCTGAGTGAGAGAGAGAAAGTTGCAAAGTTCAAAGAGCTTCAGAAATCGCCAATGGCAGTGTTACCACAGTTTCAAAGACAAATACTTCAACAGAATCTTCCACAAAGACAGCAACAAATGGGAGCAAATGTGACACACCACCAACGGCAACAAACGTCAGCCACAAATCAGCAACGAAGACAACAAATATCAAATAATCCTGCGCCAAGCCTCCAAAGCCCGCCAAACGCTGGACAACAGAGGCAGCAACAAATGACTTTGACACCGCTGCAGCAGGCCCAACTCCAGAGGCAACCAATGATGATGACACCTCATCAGAAGCAACAACACCAACTTCAACCATCTCCAGTTCAGCAGCAAATGGAAGTTGATTCACAAGAATTTAATAGCCAGGAACCTGCAAAAACGAGCCAGCAGCAGCAGCAGCAGAGCTGTGGATCACAAACAGAGAGTGAATCTGCTTCTAGTCCCAGCCTTACATTCGTACAGAAGCCCATTGATAATCCTCAGACTTGCATTGTTCAACGCCAGATTAATGGGAACACAGCAAAGATGTTGGTTGTTTTACCAAATGGAGAGCAAAGATTAATTACTTTTGACATACCTAATGAAGAATGTACCGTACATGATCTATTGGAGCAGGTAACTTATACTGTGTGTAATTTTCAACATTTCTAAAACCTTGATAACATAGGTTATAGACTAAATTTTTTTTTAAACAAATCAGTAGCAACTGAACACCATTTTTATCATAATAAATTTCACGAGATTTGTAAAATTCAGAATTATAAGTACATACTTTTTTTCAGGCAAACATCCCGTTTGGTCCGGACACTAATGTCTCTCTGGTGACGGACCAAACGTTTCAAATAAATTTTGTAGTCGAGGCTGGCCCAGGCACATTTTTAGGTTCTGGTGAAGGTAGTGAACAAAGTGACAGTAATCTATCTCTGGATAAGCTGGGCACAAGCCCTGGTGGTTCTTCACCTGTGTTCAGGTGAGCGAATAAACCAATCACTGGTTTATAAGGTTTTAAAAATATCATTTTCAATCCATTGTTAAATAAAATTAATTTCTTTTCGTCAATTTTACTTTATTATCGCTTGTTTAAAAAAAAATTATCAACGTTTTTTAGCCCTTCTGAGGAGAACAGCAACTCCTCACTTACACAACATGAGGTGAGTTTAAATTTATCAAACATGTTTTATGCAGTTTTCAAATGTGTGCAATGTAAAATGATAGATTTGCACATTTGCACAGTGATGATATATTTACAACCATGCTGAAAAATTGTATGGAAGTTGTTTTAGTACAAGATGTTATGTATTATTCTCCAAGTGACATAAATAAAGTAATTTTATAATTAATAGGAACCCAAATATGTGGATGGAAAGCTAGCAGTGTGTCAACACTGTGGCATCAGTTCAATTGATTTCAATCGATGCCAGCGTTGTAAAACAAAACTTCCTGAGGATGTTAAAAATATTCCCATGACAATAGCTTTGGAAGTTAAAAAGGAAAATATGCTAGCGATTGATGTAAGGGTAATGAACATTACTGTTTTTTTTTTTTCAGCTACTCACGTGGAATTCTAAAGTAAATTATTAACATAATATAGTTCTTGAAATAATATTATTCATGACGTAAACAAACGATTTTTATTGCTATGTGCAAAAATGTCCATTGAGAAACTACCACATATGGATATAGTCTTCTGTAAATCAATAAATCTTTCAATGATTTTAGACGTTTTACAAAAAAAGTAATGAACAAAATCGGCCGCTAAAAATTGATCGAGATGGATCAGTACCATCTAAACGAGGTAGAGGACGAGGTCGACCTGCACCTAAAGCAAGGCTTATCAAAGAACCAGGTAAATTAAGAAATTCAATATGCCAAAGTACATAGGTGTATCATAATTGAAAATTTTTATTTAATCTACTTCAAGTCAAAAATTATCTTTGTATTGTACAATTCTATGCTGATCCGAGTTAGTCAGTTGAGAATGGAGTTATCTAGAGTGAAAATGTTTTTTCCAGAGTGTCTCACCATATCATCGGATGAAGATGACCAAGGAGAAGGAAAAATAAAGAAATCTTTAGGAAGTAGTCATCCTATGTCAGCCATTCCTGGTCACACACGCAATCAGATCGAGATAGAAATGATTTCTGAAAAGGAACCAGTCATTACTAACAACTCCGTTTCTAGTATGATCGGATATGATATTGGCCAGGAGGAAGGCATTAAAGGTATGGAACAATACAATATTTGTCCTCAAATTTTATAATGCCGAGAATTTTCTGATTTACTGAGAACTTATGATATTTTCATTGTGAATTTATTCGCAAAAAAACGACTCAATTTAAGAAAGCCCTTCAATATTTTTATATCGTAAGGACTACGCAATATATAATATCGTAGGTGGAGGCAGAGAGTATGATGGCCACAACATGGCCGATGGTTCGATTCAAGCACCGCAAACCTCTCTTATATGCCGGACGGTAAGGATAGGATCGTACAAATATATTCCTCAAGAAAGAGTAATCATTTCACAAAGTGGTGTCAGATTGGGAGTACCACTTCTAGAAGATAGTAAGTTTGCCTCATACCGAACTTTGATGTACAATTATCGTGATGCATTGTGTACTAAACCAGCAACTGTTTTGTATTCTACAGACACGAATTTTGTCCCCCTGGAAGTAAAATTGAAAGATATTGTTAAGGTGCTTATCCATTTCGGCAAGGCAATGCCTGTACTGTTTTTCTACACAACAACAAGTGCAGGAGGCATGATCCGAGAACTGTTAGGAATGCAAGATCCAAAAGGACCTTATTATGATCCAGCAGGCAAAGGTAACTTGATTTGCTCATTTGACTGTATTTTATCATTCACTATTTTACCATGTATCTTCTCGTTACCAGATCACACACTTAAACGGATAACGCTCTTACCGGAAAAAATATCTGATGAGGCCAAAATAATTTTGAAAACATTATTTCCATCCAATCAATTACTTGAAGAATTGAGTAGTAAGGAAGCCAACGATATTCTTGTAAAAGCTTCACCTAAGGATGTAAGTAAGCTAGCCATTGTTTTCCATCTCCTTATTTGATGTATGAAGTTGTTTCTGAATTGATATTATCGACAAATCTCTTACAGAGCTGGCAAGTTCAGAGTATGATGAAAAAGTCAGGACAAACTACATCCGCGGCTCAAAATACTACAAACGGTGGAATTCAAACGTAAGCGTGGTTCATGAAAATCATTATTTCGTCTCAGGGGTGAAATTAAGTTTTGACGTAAACCTAAACCAAATACTAGAAATCTAGAGTTGTCTACCCAAATTTCCTCGTCACGTTCAACTAAATATATAGCAAACAGTATATCAGTCTAATCCATCCACATGTTTGATGGAAAATAAATATTTTTTCAGAATAATGGTGTATCCTCCACCACCAGCTAAAGGTGGGATCGCAATAAACACTGAAGATTACGCTTGTCTAGGTGAAGATCAGTTTCTCAACGATGTCATTATTGATTTTTACTTGCGATATTTGACTCTTGAAGTTTTGTCGGAGGAAGATCAGAACAGAACACATGTATTTAGTTCGTATTTTTATAAAAGACTGACAAGTCCACACGCACCTGCCGCAGACACTGGTGTGCCACTTTCACCAGCTGCCAAACGTCATGCCAGAGTTCAGAAGTGGACTAAAAATGTGAATATATTTGAAAAGGATTTCATCGTTATTCCTATTAATGAACAGTAAGTACACGTCAATACAATTTTCGTTAATCGCGTTGTAAAACAAAAGGAATATCTGATACTGAAAGAAACTGTTTTTTCAGTGCACACTGGTTCTTAGCCATAATTTGTTTCCCTGGTTTTGTGGGCAAAGTGCCAATAATTTCGTCAGTATCAAAAGAGTGTGAAAATAAAAAAAAAACCCAAAAGAGTAAAAAGGCGAAAGAGTTGAAGCTACAAGCTGTTACTATTGGTAATACAACAATTACGCCTGTTACTGCAACTATCACTTTGGACCCTGGTGATGAAGGCTCAGAGAGAGATGAAGCTGAAGGTGATGATGACGAAATGGAAATGGAGAGTGACGATGAAGTGAGTTATCGAAAATTCTCAGCCATGTTCAGTAAAAAATGTTTACATCATCCCTCTATAATTATTGTCAGTGAATGGAATCCAGCGAGAGTGGTTTGTGTCCATTGCATTCAGTTATAATATGTTATTTTTCAATTTTAGGACGAAACTGAGGATGGCGAAACAGAAACCAAACCCCCTCAGAAGCCGCGTGAGCCAACGCCTGTACAGAACGAAATTGTAAAACTGTGAGTTGCAAATTCGTTTTCATTATATTATTTAATATTACGTTACACAATTTTGCTACCTTGGTGAAAACAGCGGTACACCAATTTCTGAATTAGATCGATGCGTATCTTCATTAGGATATATTTAATTTTGTTCACAATAAATATGATTTCTTTAAATTCTGTTCCAGTCCTTGTATACTGATCTTTGATTCTTTGGCTGGGGCTAGTCGATCCCGAGTCGTAGCGACATTACGTGACTATTTGAGCTGTGAATACCTCGCCAAAATGGGAACAGAACAAGTATTTTCAAAAGACACCATAAAAGGAGCCTCTCCCAAGGTTCCACAACAATCAAATTTTACTGATTGTGGTGTTTATGTACTGCAGTATGTCGAAAGTTTTTTTAGTGTAAGTCCTAACAGTTCAACGACAGTGAAAATACTACCAATTCCATCAAATTTATTCACCAAGTTATTCATTACAAATTACATGAGTATATCATATTCTCTGAAGTTATTTACCAGCGACAATATCCAGTCCGTATTTCAAAAATTATATTCATTTTCAGAATCCCATTAAAAATTATACTTTACCTATAAAAACATTGAAACAGTGGTTCGAGGAGATCATTGTGACTCGCAAGAGGGAAGAACTCTCAAAGTTACTAGTTAGATTAATGAATGCAACCAAAGGAGAGAGGAATATCATGCTACCGGTTCTAACATTCCCGACTGCAGAGGGAAGATTGCTTCCGAAATCCGAAAATAACCTTGATATTAAGACGTTAAAGTCCGAGGGCGATAGTAAAAAAAAGACAACTTCCGAGATAGAAAATCGAAATAATTCTTCAACGTCTATTGGACCAGAAGAGAACACGGAGAAAATGGGGGAGGCCCTAAATCGTAATACCAACCAAATCCTAGCTCATTCTCCCCCATCCAGTTTGAGTTCTAATGAGAACAGCCAAACAGATTTGACCACTGATGGGAAGGCACCTACAAAGTTAGTTTCATGGAATGTTGAAATTGAAACATCCTTCTAGTGTTGCTTTTACTTTCCTGTTTGTGAATGATTTCCGTGATTATAATTAATAATAATTTCTTTATGATTTGATATAGATCGAGTGCCTTGACCTACATGAAGTTGAAACGGATCATAAAGTCGACACGAATTCCAGAGAGTCAGGATGACAAACAGACTACCAAGAAGCACAAAGGGGACTCATTCGAAACCTGTAAATAAAAGTTATTTTTCGTTTTATATCAGTAAAAATCTAACTTTAACCAATATTCATAGAAGGAAGAGAGAAGTCCGTTTACCTATGTAATAAAGTATGTAGTTAATACATCGTAAGGTCAAATAAATATACAAAATGCAAATCTAAATGCGTATTTAAACTGTTGTATATGGGGCACTGGATATTGGGTGATTCCGTAATGTATGGGCATCATACATATGTAGTTAAAAAAGGTAAATGTTATTCATTATGCTGACTAACAGTGACCAAGTGATTGATAACAGGAATTCTGTCCTCTAATTGTTATCAAATTTATATGAGTTACATTTTTAATTGTTTTTATGTACAACAAAAAACCTTTTTGTGATGAAAATCGTACCGTTGATTACTTGTAATTTCTTCTTTTACCCACGTGTTGGAAGTGGTATAATTTTGAGGTGACGCCCAATGTGTCACACTGTGAATATGATATTTGTAAAAAATGAAGCGTAGATTAATATAGATGAGTCTGGTGCCATTCAGAGCCAGGAATAATGTGCGCATATTTTTGGCGATTGTCAAGCAATTCGACTAATCCATTTCGTTGTATACGGAAATTTTCCGATTTTCGAATTTCATTGACCGTCAGGCATGAATGTGGTGTTAGCAAATACATACATACCTATACAGATTATATGCATATTACATTTATAGAACGTATAAGCTGACACGTAGTTTACAGAACTAAAACTCATGGATATAATAAACTCTTTGGTATAACTGCATCAATTTCACAGGCAATAGATAATTTATATATCACCCTGCGGTGTAAGGAAGCATTCTATTTTGCACGGAAAAATGACTCAAAATGTAGATTTCTCCGAGTGGGCTGTTCTATACCACTACCATATCTATAACTGCAGGTGAAACTTTTACATTGTTAGGAAAACCAATGATCATACTTTGTGTATTCGGATTTGAATACGTGATGTCAATATGGATAAATGATTATGTATAATGAAACTGAAATCTTTGAAATAATCAACTTTGTATCCAAACAATTTTCATCCTACACATATAGCCACTTCTCGTTAATTAAGCAAAGTAACATGCTATATCAATTGATGGCGGCTACATATTACATATTACATTGTAAGATTCGTCTTAAATTTGAAGATTTAATATACCATAATTATAAATTGTCATAGAGGTTCGCCGTTCCTAAACTAAGCCATCAGTCTTTGAATATTTGCAAAGTTTTAGTTTATTTTAAATAACTAAATTTAATGTTAATGTTTATAACGCTGCTAAAGGATATTAGTATAATCATTATTACAGTATCACTTATGTATGTCGAACTGCCATTACATGCTTGGCATTTTCGATACTACATAGTTTTCTTAGGTATTTATTCCATTTACTTATATGTCATACTGTCATTAGAATATTGATTTACCACTTTGTTTTATATTTTTATGTTTTCGTTTCTTCCTCTATTCTTAGCGTTGCAAATTCAAATAAAATTTTTTGCTTTAATTATAATTTCGTTTGTATATAAATGTCATTTCACGCCTCTTGATTATTCCTATTTGAATAATTTCATTGTACATTGCACAATTGGTCTTGATTTTTCATTTACTCCTTTCAAATATTCAAGTCTAGATTTTTAGTGATATATCTTCTCACTGCATTGATGCAGTTCTACAATGCATATTGATTGGCTACCGTTGGCGAAATAGCAAAAACAATACTGCCAAGAAGAATATCGAAATTATTGTATTTATATTGATACGTACAAAAACTGACTGTAAATTTCCCCTCTGTGCAGTTTAAAAAGTTGCGCAAACGCAATTGCGTTGATTTATTGATGAATGATATTGAAATTAATTTATGTAGACAAATGCAATATGCATTTGTTATAAAATTGAGTCATTACGTATACAAATTACTTCGCGTTTATGCATTCATATGCGGACTAAAACATTTGATACTAATCGATTGTAAATTCTTTTAATCCTGCGTTTGGTGGTAAATGCTTACTACGTCGAATGCCTCTCAACTATAAATTATGGTGGAGAATATCACTATTCTGACTACTACCAAAGTCTACGCATAACTGATGTAACAATGTTGCGGATAAGCGTGATTCCGCATGCAACGTTGAATAAAACTAAAATGCAGTTTTCTTTCACGCAAAAATAACGTCAGAAAATTTATGCCTGCAATCAGTGATGATTCAGATGAGACAATAATTTTTCGGTCGCTCGTCGACGAGTAGAACGGAAAGTTTGGCATGATTAGCTACTATTTGTTCCACAGTGCTAATTAATTGCTGGTAGAAATGATTCAAGAAAATAGCAGTTATTTGTAATAACTACGATTTCAATATCACTAAACACGATGTTGGCTATAAGGAACGCATTACAGGCGTGTAACAATCTAATACTGATCTTCTGAGAGAACACACCGGTAAAACTGTATAATTTTTCGATTTCCTTGAGAGTTAAACTCGTAATAAAGCTATATACTCGTAGAGTGAGTTGATTTTACCACGTTTCAGTCAATTATGTTTCATATGTGTCCAAATATTATTTGAAGTAACGTCAAACTGTGGTGTCCCCTTAACATTATAATGTTGAGATTGAATCTAGTCATCAGGATCACAAAAGCAGAAAATGCATTTTTGTTTTCCAAAGGCCAAAGAAGTAACGTCTTGCTAAAGACATGCGTTTACCTTTTCCCGTGCTGTTGTCACGTACCGAAAACGTAATAAGCCTCCTGTTGTAAATGTGAACTAAAGTACCTTCGTTGAACTGAAGTTGGTAACTTGCAAATAAAAGTTCCAGAGTACATCGTGACGATTTCATATTGTCTAATTTTGTAGGCGGAGGCAGAGTCAAGAGTGCGATGCTTAAAACATGGCCAATGTCTAAATCCAATCACTGAAAACTTCTCTTATTTGCTGGACAGCAAGAATAAGGTCGTATATAAATGTATTCCTCAAGAAACAGTGATTGTTTCACAAAGTGGCATCAAATTGGTAGCTTCAATTCTGGGAGATACACAAACATCGCAATGGGATCACTAAATAACTAACTGTTTCGTATTCTACAGAAATGAATTTCATCCTCCTAGAAGTAAAATTGAAAAATATTGTCAAGGTGCTTATCCATCTCAACAAGGCAATGCCTGTACTGTTGTTCTACATAACAACAAGTGCAAGATGCATGATTCGAGAACTGTTGAGAATGTGAGATCGAAACGGACCTTATTCTGATCCAGGAGGCAGTGGGAACTTGGTTTGTACATTTCATTGTATTTTATAGTTCACTATTTTGCTATCTATCTTCATGTTTACAGACCACACACTCAAAAGAATAATGCTTTTGCCGGAAAATATTTTTGAATAAGTCTAAATAATTTTGAAAACGCTATTTCCACCGAATCGGTTACTTGAGGAATTGAGTAGTAAGGAAGCAAACGATATCGTTGAAATGATAAACGGTGTAAGTTAACCATTGTCTTCTTTATCTTTATATGATATATGGAATTGCGTATTAATTAATATTATCGAAAAATCTTTTACAGAGCTGGCAAGCTCAAAGTATAATTGAAAAGTTCAGACAAACTTCATCACCAGCTCAAAATACTACGAACGCTGGAATTCAAATGTAAGTGTGGTTTACAAAAATCGTCATTCCGTCTTACGGGTTATTTCGATTCAATCTTCGCAGAAACCTTGAGCTGTGGATCCGAATTTTCCTATTACGTTCATTCAAATAATGTGGCAAATGATGAAATTTTTTGTTGTAATGAGAGCAGCCAAATGGATAAGGCTTACAAGTAAGTTTCACGAAAAATTGAAATTCAAATATCATGCCAGTTTTCGCTTCGTTTTTCCTATTCATGAAAGATCTTCATGATTATTAGTAATAATAATTTTTTTATTGACGAAATAAATCGAGTACCTTAACTTACGTGAACTTATAACGGCTCATTAAGCCGACACGAACTCCAGAAAGTCATGATGACAATCAGACTGCCAAGAAGCACAAAGGGGACTCATTCCAAACCTGTAAATAAAAGTTATTTTTTGTTTTATATCGGTCAAAATCTAACTTTGATCAATATTTATAGAGAAAATGGTGAAGTCCGTTTACCTGTGTAACAAAGTATACATATGTAATTATTATGTCATAAGATAAAATGAAAACGCATACCTAATACATATCTAAATGCGTATTTCAATCAGCATGATGCACAGCAGTAATAAAGTGACATTGATAACAGGAATTGAATTCCGTCCTGTAATTATTATCAAATGAAAATTTCCTGTAAAATTTTTCTGACAATCTTCATTGTGTGAATTCAATTTGAAGAAACAATATAACGTGTAGACGCTCTGAGAATTTACATCGAGGTCGAAATCAATGTTCGTACTTTGTTGCATGATTTATACTTTTTTGATGCAAGTATTCACGAGTAGATTTGATTTTGTCGCAACATTGATTCCTTCTCAAGACCATAGCCAGCCTGACGACATCGGTCAGACGGATCTGCAATTAGGCGATAAGTGACTTGCTTCCTATTTCTTCTTATACCTAGACATGCCTTTTCGTTGCTGAGATTGCCCAAACGGGACGACAAGTCTCTCAATCTGTAGGTTTTGTATTGGTGGTACTTATGCCTATTGCGTCACGGTCCTTCAGTCAATCGTCGCGTTAATATCGTCATACATTTACCATCGTCTGAAGGGGTGCGGTAGGATTTTGGAAGCTTGAAAAATTGTTCATTACAACTTTAAGGTATGCGTTATTATTCTCTAAAGGTGTATCTCTAAATAGTGCTTAGCAATCGAAACAATGTTGAGTTATTGACATTGATAATTGTAAAATAAAATAGAACACGTTGACCATTACCTTAGAACTAAAAAGCAAGTTCGTGATCACGTGTGGCTTCAGCCAATATTAACGAACATGCGGCCACTAACAATAATATTTATTTTTTGATGTCATTTTTGATTCGTTCGGAAAAATATTGTACAATAATTCAAGCATAGCCATTTCTCACATCTAAATGTTGGGCGTGTGTGTTTACGTAGATAGCGTAGGTCAGTTGTAGGATAGATTTGTCTATTATACGCTTCTGAAAAAAGTGATTGTAAACAAAACAGGTGAATTCAAACGTGCCGCAAAGCCCACATAGCCGCTGCTCACGTTGTCGGATTTGGGAGATATGTTTTTCTTCCACCCACAGTTATATTTCAATTTTGAAGATTGTTAGAAAATTTCTACGCTTTCCCATCCCTTGTATTACAAAAAACTTAAGCGTTAAGCGAAATACATATCTCCAAACTTGAAAAAAAATACAGTGCGTTGCGAATCTTTTGGATAAGTATTAAAGTTACGTGAATCCCTGAACCGTAAAAACCTGAATCACAAAAATTATTTCTTTCCTATGTAAGTACTCGATCACTCTCCACGTATCAACAATAATTTTTGCTACACATATGTTACATTAACAGCGACAGAGTACGAGGATTGTTTCTGAATTTGAAATTGGTATGTATGAGAAGTGCAGAAAAAAGCAATCACATACGATTTTTTATTACAAAAGTTTCGAAAAATGGAGTATGGAAAAAAGGAATCGCCAAAACAGACTAGCGGATTACAAACGGATAGTTTAAAATGTACTTCTGGTCCCAACCTTACATTCGTACAGAAGCCCATTGATAATCCTCAGACTTGCATTGTTCAACGCCAGATTAATGGAAACACAGCAAAGATGCTGGTTGTTTTGCCGAATCGACAGCAAAGATTAATTACTTTTGACATACCTAACGAAGAATGTACCGTACAGGATCTATTGGAGCAGGTAACTTATACTGTGTGTAATTTTCAACATTTCTAAAACATTGATAAAATAGGCTATAGACTAAAATTTTTTATTATAAAAAATCAGTAGTAATTGATTATAATTTTTATCATAGTGAATTTTACGGGACTTTTAAAATTCAGAATTATAATTACACATTTTTTTTCAGGCAAACATCTCGTTCGGTCCGGACACTAATGTTTCTTTGGTGACGGATCAAACGTTTCAAATAAACTTTGTGGTCGAATTTGGCCAAGGCCCATTTTCGGGTTCTGGTGAGGGTAGTGAACAAAGTAACACTAATCTATTTCTGGATGAAATGGATACAAGCCTTGGAGAATTTACAACTTTTCTCAGGTGAGTACTCATTAAACCTCATCCTGTTTAGGGGCTCAATTTTGCAATTTAACTTTTACTCTATCGTTAGACAGCATGCGTTTTTGAATGAATTCTATGTCATCAGCCACTAACTCAAATTTTTGAATATTTTACAGTCCGACGAAGAAGAGCGGTAACTATTCGCTGACACAGCAGGCCGTAAGTCGAATTCATTAATCAGCCCCCGGAGTTTCCGAAAACGTTCCATTTGAAATGATAAATAGGTTCAGTCGCAAGATTGTGATATAGCTGTATTTATAATATTCATAACGAACAGGATATTTCGGAGACATAGTTAGACTACCTTTTACCATCCAACTAATAACCTTAAACCGCGTTACGATTATTGATATTTATAATAATATTCAAGGCACCCAAATACCTGGATGGAGAGCTGGCCTTCCACAAATGTGGTGAAATAAAATCGACGAATGTGAACTACTTCCAACGTGAGGAAACAGAACTTTCCAATGATTGCAAAAATGTTCCGGCAATGATGGCTGTTGACGCAATAAAGAAGAAGATGCTTCTGCTTAACGTGAGGACAAATAACATGAGTTTCTTTTAAATTCTGATGTACTTCTCGACTGATTGCTTTGCCACTAACTAAAATACAGTTAATTGATAACATAAAATGCGTATTCTAAAATTATCCCTCCATTTAATAAGCTTTTTGAAACTACCCAGCAGGTATTCATAAACTTTTCCGTTAATGAGTTACTTTATTTATGGTTTCAGAATTACTATAATAAAAGCCTCACCGACCACCGCCGATCGGCGAAAATGTATCGTGATAGAGCAACACCATTATATGGAAGAAGACTTTATCACCTATCATCGACCGGCGAAGCGTTCTCCACAAAGCCAAGTAGGCTAGAGATACTAGATATTTAGATACGTGTTAGTGTTTGATTGTTGCGCAAATACTTGTTTGAAAATGAAATTACTGATGTTGAAAAATTTGTTGCAGTCCCATCAACTTACGAAGAAGAAAGTAGTCTGACCACGAAAAATTAAATCGCATGGACTAGATCATGACTACGTACGTAATATTGTTCGTATGAAACTAGCATCTTTACACAAATTTCCTAGGTAATATTCTCATTTATCTAAGTATTACAAGGTCTTTGATACTGTCACAATCCAAGAAAACTATAATAATTAATTTTAATGGATTAATTGTCTTTCTTTTTGTCGTCACTTTCAAGATTAAATAAAGTGTCGGTCAACTGTTATACCATTTAATGCGCACAATTTGTTCCAGCCTTTAGTTCCTCCACTGAAATATTATATATCGGAGTAGATTTCAGTCAGCATTTTATACGCAGTATTTTCAACACGAAAAATTCGATAAGAAGAAAATCAGAAAACTGCACACGATTACGATGAATGTGTTGTGTTATTTTTTTCATATGTTTTTCTTATACGTACGCGAAAAAATTGCAAACGAAAGAAGCGTGTACTTGTAGTTACTAAATTATTAATAAAGAAACAAAGTCAAATACATTCCTCAGAATTTGGACTTCTGCACCCTTTTACTTGATATTTGATGGCCGTTAATCAGTCGAGAAATTTCTTCACTCATTTCCTTATAAAATTTACACAAACGAATTAACTATGCCCAAGATCAGCGGATTTATTCTAAACCTCACCGCTGACGCGTTACAAGTGCGTTATTATATGCGTCTGTATCTGGCTGATGATAATCTTTAGTATTCTCTCCTCACGACGTCTACACTTAATTCTACACACGTGTAGATAATACTCTGGCCAATGAAACTATGAGCTCGTTCAATCACTTACTACATGAGTTCAATCACTCCGGTTTGTACCGCGCGTTATCATGTAATGTAAACGTTTACGAGGAGGCTCTGTTGGAGTCAAACTTGACCTGCAGTAATTTTTAAATAAATTCGAATCGCCGCAAATCTCGCGCGAGTTCAATGGCATCGGATAAGAGTGCAGCCGTGAAATTATCCGGGACAATTAGAACTGGTGCATTCAAATTTAAATCGACGATCAAAAACAGTGTGTGTTGGGTCATGCAGAGATACACACGCATCTGCACAACTTCCTCACGTTGGGTGAGACGAGGAAAACTATTTAAAGCTTCAAGGTATATATTTGCTAGTTTTAAATAGTGTTCAAGCGCTGCTCTATTCCAAGCGGTCCAAAGAACTTGTTAGATATGTTATTCGATAAATTCGGCGACACAGTTTTCCTCGATAAAATTGAAAGGAAGCCGAATGTTCCGATGTACTAAGACTGCCAATTACAATTGGAATTCAGCGGTGCAGTGAGCGGCGATTACTAAACGACGAACACATTTTTACGAACCTTCGCGCATCGTTTGAATAAACATACAACAGCTGATCTCGTTCTGCGGTAAGTCTAACGTGCAACGAATATAATATTATAGCAGTGACCGTTTATTAACTACAACGGCTGCAAATAAGGCCATGAAAACAACGTGCACAAATATGCAGTGGCACGCTTCGAATACTTGCATGTGCGATGTAGTTCGTTTATGGGAAAGTCTAAATGTACCGTAGATTTTGAATATACTTCAGGTTTTACGTAATATCTTCAGAGCATTGTGAAGTGATAACCCATACAACAGTCAATATTTTACCGAACGTACAAAACAAATGTTCAATGTATGTACAAAATGTTTCAGATATTCGATATGTGTATGACATGTTAGTTCAATATACAAGGGCATGTTTACCTTCGCATACTTCCACATATGTCGAATGAATGTACTTTTAAATATGTATCCATAAAGTAATATTTCATAAGCACAGTTGAAATCGTACTAAAGATGTATTATTTAACGAATTATTCTCCGTTACTAGTTAATTTCATTTCAATACGTAATAATTGAATACGTGTCATTGCTTGCCATCGAATTGGTACGAGAAGTGCTTTGGTTAACGGTGAAGTATTCAATTGAAATATTTGACGCGTACATCAGTCTTATTGCACGTCGTGTTTTAGCATATAGTAATCAGTGAACCCACAAGTCAAACGACGATTAGGTGAAGTTCTAGATTGTAAGGTGTGGCGATTGTCAAACTCATAGTTTCATAGGCGTAAAAAGAATTCAGTGAACAAATTTCATTCGAATTGAATTGAAATTTCAGTTAAAAAATGGAAGTCGCATCACTAGCGTTGGCGATATCGACCCTTTACATCGTTGTTACAAGCCTGATAGCATATTGGGCGAGAAGATACGTCGAATACTACGTGAAGGAACCCCTCGTCAAGTCTTTGTTTCTGGAAGGAATTGCAACGGCTGAACTTTGCGGAGCGTGCTTCGAGCTTATTATCGGTAAGCCATGCGTAGCTGCTAATGCCTGGTAGCCTGGCTGCAGTTTCGACTGCGTATCCGGTCCAATTTCCATCGTGTTCCCGTAAGTAATTCGGCACGTGACGTGTATGCACAGTGGCATAATTCGGTAATTCATCTTGATACAGCTGGGAATTTGTCGGTCATGTTTAACAGAGACCTTGTGGATCGCGTGGTCGTTCAATGAAACGGATTGGATTGATGCGTCGCATAATTCTCCGTTTCTGATTAATTGAACGGTACCAAGCTTCAGATTTTAATGATCTTCGATATTTCACTTCGATGTTTTTGTCCTCTGAAGTCGTAAACAAGTCGTTTCTCGAAGCATCAATTATTGCAGAATATCAGGCCGGGAAAAACATTGTTGTAAGAAATGGATGAGATTCGCGTGAATTAGTATTCCGGAAAATTTTTCGTTTTTTGTGAAGACGGGTAACTTTTGTCACGGCCAACGACAGACGATGCATGCTAAACAGTTGTCATTAGCATTTCGAGCTTGCAACGATTCTACTTATTTTCGACGTGCCCCTCTATATTCAAATGAAGGTGATGATGGAGGAAGATTACAATGTTACGTATTTGTTGGTGAAAAATCGCGCCTTCCTGTTAACCCGCTTCCCGTTCAGTAATCGTATTTTTTGACCTGTCCCGTGTTTCCCATACTTATAAATTATACGGAGGTATTTCTTATCGAACATACAGTGGCCGAAAACTGGGGGGTGTCAGTGTACGCTATTTACTTGTTCCTTCTGACGATCTGGTGGTCGATGAACTGGGGCGACGCCTCGGCTTGTCCTTATACTCACATCGAGGAAGTCATCGAAGGGAAGAAAAGTTTGCGAGTAGCTTTCCTCCTGATATGGGCTGAGCTTGTTGGTGGATTGGTCGTCTTTAGGTACATTCAGCTGCTCTGGGCCCTGGAAATAGTTCCGACGCACAAGGATAAGGCTTTCGAAGATTGCACGACGGATTTGCAGGTACGCAGTGTTTTCACTCCGCTATTGCCAGACAACCGATAAAAACATTTCTGCATAGTTACACCGATTCTTTTACAGGTACCCGTAATTTACGGGGCGTTTGTTGAGTGCGTTGCAACGTGCATTTACCGGGTCGTTTCCCGCGGTCTGGGTGAACTGAATCCAAGGTTCAGCACTATCATCGATTCCTTTATCGGGACTTCGCTGGTTGTGGCCGGTGAGTTGGTGTCGTCTAACAAGTTGTGCACTTTGCATGCGTACAGATTATATTGCTTGTATGTGAAAAACGGAGAACAGAGATAACTGGTAATGGATTGACGAGAAGTTTGCGATACATCGTGCGCGTCGCAAATTTTTTACGAACGAAGTTTCCTAGATTACTGAATGCTTGAAATGAATTTTTCAGCCTTTAATTACTCCGGAGGCTACTTCAATCCGGCTCTCGCAACCTCGTTGAAATACGGCTGTTTGGGCACATCCTTCATGGAACATGTGATCGTTTACTGGGTCGGAGCATGTGCTGGATCTGTTGCTTCCATCGCTGTCTACAAGCTGTCAGTAATTCAGAACTTCGTTGAGCAGCAAAAAGAGAAAATTTTATGATACCTGGGAAATTTTGGAGTAATTAATAATTGTGCTACGTTGGGCACAGCTGTCGATCAATTGGATTTAGTTGAATGTCAATTTTCACCTATATTCAGTGAAATAGAAAATTTATCATTACATTTTTTTTTCTTTAGATGTCGATGAAGCTCGATAGATCAAATAATTTTCGACGCAAAGCGGTAATAAAAAAACGGCAGAGAAAATGTTTTTTACATTGATAAGATAATCAGGCTCAAAAAATGTCGAAAATCGAAGTTGTATAAAATTGTGTATGACCGTTGCCGATGATTAGGCGCTTCTACTAGCCAATAATTCAAGAGCGAGAGTGATATCTGTTTTACTAACCGAAGGTAAGACGTACCTGGCACAATCTTTCAATTAGAAATAATTTATCCGTATTAGTTATGTTAGTTTTGATGATTATAGCTGGTATCCAATAGCGCCCATTTATGAAATACAGGTATTAATTGCATATTTGCAAGAAATTCCGGAGTTATATTTCGAAAGGCATTCTATCTATAGTTTCGCAGCTTCTTACATGTACTGACAATGAGTGACAGTCCATTACGAGTGCCTTGCATCCTAAGTGTATTATGATTTATGATTCAAAGATGTGACGGGTATCCGTCTTTCACGCGCGATTGATATGAATAGGTTACAGACGAACACTTAATAAAACTCCGACAGTAACCAATAAGTTTTGTACAGGCATTCGACTACTTTTACGGTTGCATCAGTACAATAAATGCTTTACACCATTATTACGTTATTGTTCCCTCACGATATTGATAAAAAAAACTTCTGATTAATGCCTCATCAATATTTGTAAAAGCTATTCTTTGGCGATTTAATTATAATTGTCCAGCGCCGTAACGCTTCATATTTTTTTTGGCTTTGCAATATTCCGCGTAAAAGTGTTACGAAGATTTTATTACTCTCTAGCAGTGTACCTTCACGGTGATTACTTTCGAGGACTGTCTGCTGGAGACCTACTTGAGTGCAGACTTCGTAATTTCTCATCGTCTGTAAGTTCAAGAATGTAACTGAGGTCATATTGGAAAAGAAAGAAAAAAAAAGGTTGTTTTATTATCAAGGAATTCCCCGAAATTCGTTTGTCTCCATGCAGCACGTCAAATGACTAACTGGATTGCATTGTAATTTGTCGGACGGCTGCAGCTAGGTACATTAGTGGTCACCGAGCAGTATCTGGCGCAAGTGGATCTAAATTTGGAATTGATTAATGACTATGCGATGCCAAGATTTATTCATTACGCTCGCAAACTGAAACAGGATCTCTTAACTTGGTGCTGCAGGCTAATCTTCGCGGAAATTTACTTACGAAAAGTTGACGGGGAACCACAGCTGTACTACCTACAGGGAACTGAATTTTAAACAATTGAGAAACTTTTCAATTTGTATTCTTTAATGAGCTACTATAAGGACGACTGAAAGTTGGCTTAGCTTTTTGCTCCCATGAGCTACTCCGCCGACAAAATTCAAACGTGTACTCCTACTTTTGGAAACATCCAATTCGGGCTAAACTTAAAATAATTTGAATACTCACAGGTGTTTATAATTGAAATATGTATAATTAAACGCGATGGCTTAATTGTTTCTGAGTTTACTGCCGGATATAGAGGAATTAAGGGGAGGTAAATTTAGTTCTGAACTTATATTCTCGTGTTCTTATTACCGAGGTAGGTGTCAGGGTATTTTAATTTTAAATATCGTATCGCTATTTTCCATTGAATATCACATAAACAAACATCAGATACAGAGTAAAATTGAAAAGGGCGATCTCAATTGCCGAGTTTAGAGTTGAACCGACTGCTCAGCCAATCAATTACGACGACTTAAGGTTTCCCTCTCCCTTTTCCCTTTTGAGGTATCACTTGGCTTTAGGTTGGCGCAGGTTCGGAAACAATGCGAAGGAAACGTATGTAAGGCTGTTTTTGCAACTTTAGAAGGTGTATTTGGGCTCTCGTAGTAGATAAAACTTATCGCGCGTCGCCACACGTTAGCCCTGAAGCCGGAAATGGAAGGAGTGGGAGGAAAACCCGCGCGTTGCTCTCTAGAATCTAGTTTAAACCGGGGAATTCGATTAGGCTAATTGCATTATGTGAAAATCCGAGGTAGTTCGACGGGTGCAGGCAACAAAGAGAGTTTCCACCATAATGTCACTCGCGCATTTCTGTCCCGGCATTATTCAGTTTCGGAATTAGTTCAGATCCGAAATACGCGTTAAGCGTATTTCCCCGTAAGTCCTTGATTTCGTTTGCATTCGGTCGATCAAAAGATACAGATTTCAACCCGACGCGAAAGAGATAATGACGAAAAAGTTTGAGTTCAATTGGCAAATCGAAGTTCCCGAGCTCCTCAGAAATGGGTCAACTTTCGACAGATGGTTCGAGGACAAGGAGAACACTGAATACGAGCCCGATTGTGTGTTCAAAGTTGACGAATACGGCTTCTTCATTTACTGGAAAAGCGATGGGAAGGTATTCGATTAAGAGTTCATCTTCAGATTCTAATTATCTATTTCACCTTCGATTCGTTATCGCCCAACCTCGTACAACAGTTCGTTTATCAATTTCACAAAAAAAAAAAAGAAAAAAACTTACTGTTTTCGACGTTTCTATCCGAGATCAAGTAGCATCTGTTTGAATTCCCATCGTTCAAAGAAACTGCCTTTCTCGTAGTTTCCTTTGTGGCAAGCGTATAGGTAGTTTCTTATATGCGTCACCGATGACATACCTCGTTAAGTGCTACTTCTGCGTTTCCCGTGACTTTCGCTCTGCGAAAAGACGGGGGCATTTGTCAAAGCCATGGAATTTGAGACCTCCGATGGAATTGGGATGATGTACAAGGCAAACAGAATTCGAAGATTCCATAAACGGACTGACGTTGGGATATTTTCAGGACGGTGACGTTATTGAGTTGGCCCAAGTGAGTGACATAAGGTACGGAGGGACGCCCAAGGTAAGCTATTCGAGGTTCCGGATGCCGGACGGCCTCGGGAGGATTCTCCCAAATATTTTCATCGTTCCGCGGGTCTGGAAATATTTGGTATAGAACACCGTTCAAGATTTTGCAAATTTTTTCAAGGATCCCAAACTGTGCAACAAACTCGGCAAACACGGTACTGCAGAACAACTCGACGAGAAGAGTTTAACGATATGTTCGGGAACGGATTACACGAATATTCACTATCAGCACGTAGTTTGTCCGGACGCACAAACGGCCAAGGTATTTTCAAAACATCTTAGAACACACGTGTTACCTCCCCCCATGGAACTCTTGTCCCCTCAATCTCGAAATCTTGAAGATCGGCGATACTGTATCCACGTTATATGAGGGTATAAGCCAATGGGGTCAAACTGAAAATATTTCCATCAAACAATTCGCCTCCCTGCGTAAAGGCACTTGATCAGTGAATCGAAGAATAAAAAATTTGTTTTATCCACTTTTATCGTTACCAGGACTGGCAAAGTGGGCTGCGGTTAATCACGCATAATACGAAGGCCAGCAACGTCTGTCCCAGAACGCAGTTGATGAAGCAGTAAGTGGTAATCACCTTGTTATAATACCGCGAGAAATCACCACGTACCGCTAACGCCTTCAAGGATAAAAGCCCGGTTAATTATCGTTACAGTTGGAAAAGAATGAGTTTTTCTGTTGATCCGAAGGGAAAGGTGCCCGTTAAAGTTATTTCGAAAACCTTCGCCTCGGGGAAAACTGAAAAACTGGTTTACCAAGCGTTGGCTGATCTGGGATTACCGAGTGGAAAGGTAAGTACTCTTATTGTTAGTCTCCTCAGTCCGCACGATAACTATTAATATACTTACACCTAACGCAATTTGTTACAGAGCGATAAGATCGAGCCGGAAGCTTTCACATTTGATAAATTCTACGCCCTGTATCACAAAATTTGTCCGCGAAATGACATCGAGGAACTTTTTCAGTCGATGTGAGTATCGAATTGTATTTGCAATGAGGTCAAGTTATTACGAAGTGTGTAAGGATCCTGTAACATAATTGTCATCAGCACCAAGGGAAAAGCGGAAACCATCAATCTAGAACAGTTAATTAACTTTATGAACGAGAAGCAAAGGGACCCAAGACTCAATGAAATTCTCTATCCATTATACGACGATAAGAGATGCATAGAGATAATCAACGACTATGAGCAAGACGATAAAGCGAAATCGGAGAGTAGGTTGTCCCTTGTATTAATAACGGAACTTTGCAGACAAAACGCGAGAGCTTTCAATCGTACCTTTATTCTTCAGAAAAGTTGACTAAAGATGGCTTCATCCGCTATCTCATGTCCGACGAGAACGCGCCGGTGTTTCTGGACAAGCTGGAAGAATGGATGGAAATGGATCAGCCGCTTTCTCATTACTACATCAATTCAAGCCACAACACTTACCTGAGCGGTCGTCAAATCGGTGGAAAAAGCACTGTGGAGATGTACCGTCAAGTGCTTTTGGCTGGCTGCAGGTAAATAACGATGTAGCCGCTTTTGAACCATCTTGTATAACCGTGGGTGGTTCACGTTTTGAATTTTCCTTCACGTGCAGATGTGTCGAGCTGGACTGCTGGGACGGCAAGGGTGAGGACGAGGAGCCCATCATTACTCACGGCAAGGCCATGTGCACAGACATCCTCTTTAAGGACGTGATTTATGCTCTGAGAGACACGGCCTTTGTGACTTCTGATTATCCCATAATACTCAGTTTCGAGAACCACTGTTGTCTGAAGCAGCAATACAAATTGGCCAAATACTGTGACGAAATACTCGGGGACTTGTTGCTGAAGGAACCGCTGAAGGATTATCCTGTAAGATATACCGAGTTTACGAGTCTCCTCAAACTGCTCAGTGAGCTTGTCAATTCTGAAATGGTTTGGTAAGGAGGTAGTATTTTTGATGAATGTCGGGTACATAACTTGGGGAAAATTGCCACGGCCTTGCTTCTTGATATCGCGCTTTGATCTCGTACTTATAAAGTGATGAATAAATATTATCTACTCACTAATTTGTCAAGGCACAAGGTTTTCCTGTGAAAAGAGCCAATTATACACATGGCAATTCAAATCTATTTCAGCTGGAACCTGGTTCTCCGCTTCCACCCCCGTGCGCTTTGAAGCGGAAGATTCTCATAAAAAATAAGCGCTTAAAACCGGAAGTTGAAAAAGTCGAGCTCGAATTATTCCGGTCCGGGCAATTCGAGGCTAAGGACGAAGTCGTGGAGGACGCAAGTGCTCCAGCCGTAGCTGAGCCACCGAAGGTATACCTAGTCGACATTGAACAGAATTCTGTAGTGGTTGAGGTGAAATGTTCGCCTTCAGTGCTCTTTTTTCGTCACGGAGCAGAATATTTTCATCGCAAAAAGCAGATGTTAATTTATATCGCGATCCTGGTTTAATGTCCGTTTGCACATGCATTGTCGCTGCGATTCGGTGAATTTTGCAGTCGACGTGCACTTGTGTATGTAGCGCTGAAACGTGAAGCTACTACGAAGACACCTCGTTTATCGTGTGAAATACCAAAAATAGGTTCTTTGCAAAAGCTTGCACATTTTAATTTTAGATGTAACGCAGCGTTAGCGGAATAAACCTTCTTTGAATATTGTTTTGCTATCTTCTTCAAGTTGCCAGTCTCGTTATTACACTCTACGTAACCTTTCGGCCCCTTTAATAAGCCGACGATCACTGATAAACAATTTCGCTTCACTAATTCCGTGTCGTTTTCACAGTGACGTGTGTTTTCCTTTTTCCACGAGAACGTTGGCAGTTGTTTTTACAAGCGGTATCCGCCTCGGGAGGTTGAAAATAAATCGCTTTGGTAGTACCTTCATGCGTACGGGTACCAGTAAGAGAATTCACAGCAGATGTGTGAAAAAAATGTTCAGGTCCAGGTGCCTGGTGAACGTTGGAATAACTTCACTTCGCCGCGCTAAGGATGATTGACTTCCAAACAATTTTATTATACCAAACTGACACCGCCATTGATCTTCTCTCCGAGATAATAGCCTTTGATATTCTGATATTATCCTGTTCCAGGAGGAAGTTCCCGCGGATCCCGCAGCCGCTGGTCCCCCGGGAGAGGGAGGCGCTGAAGGGGAAGCTCCTCCGATTCAATACAGCGGAAGTACAATGGCCTGCCATCCCTGGCTTTCTTCGATGATCAACTACGCTCAACCCATCAAATTTCAGAGCTTTGAAACGGCAGAGAGTGAGTCGGGCGGACAGTTTCTCAGAATACGATTGGTGTCCCATTCCGTGATATTGATTGATGCCGCTCATGCTCGTACGAATTTCCTTGAACAACTGAGGCTGATAATTGATTTCAGAGAAAAACATCCACCACAACATGTCCTCATTTTCCGAGACCGCCGCTCTTAATTACCTCAAGACTTCGTCCGTGGAGTTTGTTAATTACAACAAAAGGCAGATGAGTCGAATTTATCCAAAGGGAACGAGAGCAGACTCGTCCAATTACATGCCGCAGGTACAAATTTGGCCTGATATTTTTCTTTCTTTGATACACCAAAGATGTACTTTGTTCTGCAGTCTGTCTTATATCAATTGACACGGACGTTGGGAGGAGATGAAGAAAGTTGGTTGTTACAGGTCTTTTGGAATGCTGGATGCCAAATGGTAGCTTTGAATTTTCAAACACCCGACTTACCGATGCAGTTGAACCAGGGAAAGTTCGAGTACAATGGAACTACGGGATACCTTTTGAAGCCGGACTTCATGCGGAGACCAGACAGGAGTTTTGATCCCTTTGCTGAGGGTGTGGACGGCGTTATCACCGCTCAGTGCGCCGTGCAAGTGTGTATTCAACGAAGCGCCTGTCTGAAACATAAGAACCCCGGTTTAGTCTTTATCCTACTGCAATCACAGCAAAAGCGGTTTTCAAATGTCGGAAGGTCTTTCATCCGGCACATTTTAACCCAAAGCGACATTGAAATACTTTGATCTCCGTCGACAGGTGATTGCCGGACAGTTCTTATCCGACAAGAAGGTAGGCACTTACGTAGAGGTGGATATGTACGGTTTGCCAGCCGATACTATCAGGAAGGAATTCAGGACCAGGATGGTACCGGCGAACGGATTGAACCCGGTGTACAACGAAGAGCCGTTCCTCTTTAGGAAAGTTGTTCTCCCCGACTTAGCGGTGCTGAGAATTGGTTGGTTACTAAGCTCTCGTCGATCGCTGTGAACATTGATGAACCATGTTAACTTCTCGGAATTCGATATCTTTCCGATTTCCTATGGATAGTCTAGTCTGGCATGTAAATTGTTTGGCAACTTGCAGGGGTATACGAGGAAAGTGGAAAGTTACTCGGGCAGAGGATCCTACCACTTGACGGTCTTCAAGCTGGCTACAGACATATTTCACTGAAGACTGAAGCCAACTTCCCAATGGCGTTGCCCATGCTTTTCATCAACATAGAGCTCAAAATCTACGTACCTGATGGGTTCGAGGGTGAGTTCCGGTTGTATTTATTTAATTACACATTGTTCGCTGCTATTCGACCGTATGATTTAACAAGCTACTCGCACTAATTGAATCCTTCGCGTGTTTAGATTTTATGGCAGCTCTGTCGGACCCCGGAGCTTTCAACAAGGGCGCGGAGAAGCGGGATGAGGCGATGAAGGGGTTGGGTATCGAGCAGTCGGACTCAAAAGCGGAGGCGGAAAAGAAGAAGAAAGAGGAAGAGGCAAAAAAGGGTTTGTTCCGTTTTGTTTTCTCCCTTACAATGTTGGTAACTTCTCAATGTTCGCCTCTGGTTATAAAAATTCATTTCTGGCAAGAAGTTCACTCAGTGTGTTTTAGCGAGGGAGTATATTTGGTTTGAAACTGCTGAAGTGTAATCCTAAATTTACTCAATGTCCACCGAATTCGGTCCCTTTCTTTACGGAGTGCGGATGGCCGGTTTCAAGGAAACTCTAATAATTATTATCCACAGTGGAGTTCAAACTCGATCCGATTACTATGGAGTCGTTGAAGCACGAGAAAGGATTCTCGAAGACCGGAAAGAAGCAGCAAAAGGAATTGGATACGATGCGGAAGAAACACTTGAAAGAGAGACAGACGATGCAAAAAAATCATTGCAGTGCTATTGAGAAGCTGGTTAAGGGCAAGGAGTGAGTGATTGATATAGGACAATGACTGCATTCCGTTGTTATCAATATTTGAACACATTAGGTCCTTTGTCGTAAACGTCGCGACGGAAATTTTCATCCCGATAATTTTTCCCTGCAACCTGATCGATCGATCAATTTTTAGCAAGGCGGCTCTAACCCAAGATGCTAACGTGAAAAAAGTTGTCAACGAGCAGACCGCTCAGTGGTCAGCGATGGTGGAAAGACAGAGAAAGGAGGAATGGGAACTTCTCAAGACTCACGCCCAGAATTCACGCGAAGAATTGAAGAAACTAATCGAAGTTGTACAAGCAACGCAGAACAAACAGCTCCAAGTCAAACAGGACAAGTAAGTATCCCTTATATTTGTTGATTTTATCTGGAGACGGATATGATTCACGTTCACTCAAATGCAGAGACATCAAAGAGATGAATGCAAATCAGGCGAAAGTCTCGGTAGAAACAATGAAAGAAGTGATGAACGACAAAGCGCTGAAGACTAAAGGAGACAAGGACAGACGACTGAGAGAAAAGAAGCAGAACAATACGAAAAAGTTTATGGAGGAAAGGAAAACCGTGCAGATTAAGCAAGGGCGAGAAAAAGAAAAGCTGAAAGTTACCCATGAAAAACAAGTCACTGAATTGGACAAAGACATTGATTTGGTAAGTAGCATCTCGGCTCAAAAGTCCTGAAATACTTTTGAAATCTCGTTATCAGACCACAATCAGGCATATTGTCGCTCTGTCATCCAATTTGTTTCCGCCCCTTGAATTTTCTTTTTAAACAGGTGTTTTCTTATTATATTTCAGACCGTCGAGTTGTACAAGAACGAACAAATCGAGTTCGACGTGTCATCCAAGACGGAATTTTACGTGTAGATAAACTGCGGAAACGTATTAAATTGTATTTAAATTTCAGATGTTGATAGAAATCGAGCTATTGGTGAAAAATTATACAACACACCTTAACGTTAATTATTTCAATTGAGAATCGCAGTAGAGATATATCGCAGAATTGTACATAAGGAAAATAAAGAAGTTTGAACGATCACTTTTCCATTATGATACCAAATTATTCTTTTTTCCTAACGCGTACCAAGGAAGACCGCAATGTAAATTTCTTTACAAATCGAGGTAGGAGATTTGAGAAAAGCCGCTTCATTCGTCATTGCCCGCATATAATATACACCGGCGCAAGTGTAATCGAGTGTATGAAATTGAAATGGCTTACTTCTGGAAAACACACAGATTTTCGAGTGTCAGATTACGACGGGCAGGTAATACAGTCACGTCAGAATCGCGGGTGACTTTCAATTTCACCGAGCATGGTTGCCAGGTGACGTCAGTCAGACGGAGAGGATTCTACTTGAGACAAGGGGGTGAAAATTCGCGCTATTCGCGTCAACCTGATACGTGACACACACGCACCGAATTTTGACTCAAATTCTTTGTATAATTCGCTCGTAATCGTTATAAATATCATTTTATGTACCAGTTGAATTTTCGTTGTTACGAAGCTCTGGCGATCTCTAAAGAGTTCTTTATTACAAAGGAAAAAAAAGAAAAAAACAAAAAAATCAATACCAAACGCTGATGTAAGAAGCTTGTAAATTGATTATCCTGCCATTCACCGGGAATTCTCCTCACGCACACAAATTTTACCGGGTCGTGTGAATCGACGGGTTCATTAATGATTCCAAGCAAGCAATGTCTGCGGTAGCGTCTATGAAAACGATGCGTAGCACAACAGCAGAGCTTAATTTGAGTGACAGGTGAATGGTATCATACGTACAGAGAAGGGACGTAACATTTGTGCTCGCCCACCGCATGTAAACGTGAGGTAAAGACGCGTCCTTCTCCAAGCCTCGGATTACTCTCGGAAACATCCCTCCAAGTTTTTTCTCCTCTCCCCCATCATTGTTTGGAAATGAGACTATTTCCGTTCTCGAAAAACAGACAAAAACACGGGCACATCTTCATTGAATTATCATAATGACTTCGCTGAAGTGAAATGATGGTCGGTTGTCTGTAGGACAAAAATATGAATATATTTCTTAAATTCCTGCCGAAAAACCTCGAGAGTCAAAGCTCCAGGTTTCCAAGCTTAAGCTTCGTCGTGAATGTCGCGTTATTTGTACATAATTCCGAGGGGTTTATTTACCCCGGGGAAAAAACCCGGGGGTATTTACCCTGTCAGACTGTATTCATTAATTCAGTCAGTAAAAATAGTAACTCCGTAACCCGGAGCTGGTCGGAAATACTTGCGTATTTACGTGATAACAATAACAGTAAGGGTGCGCCTTCAGCCTTGTCTGGGAAAGAAAATACCTAGCAATTTCCTACGCTGGGCTAACAATAAGTGACAACGGAATGAAATAAGATTGGATGGGCGGAGGCGAGAGATGGGTCCAAGATTGATCAGAAAGAAGTTCTCAGGTGAAAGTATGTGCGGCGCGTGTTTTATTGTCCGATTTTTTACCACCCGTTGATTCTGGCACGACATTTCCGTTTGATCGGCAAAGGCCGTTAGAAGTTCAGAATGAACGGAGTCGAATGGAGACCGTTTCTGGGGACGGCTGAATAATAGTGGAATAAGACTCGGTGAAAATACCGCGATATTCAATTCTGTGAGTGCATATCGTTCGAGACGATAAACGTAGGAATGTCGTGTTTCAAATATTCTGCAAAATTATTTATGAAAAATCCATCGTCGACAAACGAAACCCTGATTCTTTAGCAATTTTCTCAGCCAATCGAATCTGAGGGATAATTAAATTTGTTATTTTAGGAGCTCCAGATTTTTTAAATCCAATAATGCAGAAGAATGTTGGTTACGTGAAATGTAAGAAAATTTTTAAACCCTAGTTGAAGATGGAGATTTTGTGACACTAGAGGTGGAGAGGATGTTGGACCTCAGTCAAATACGGTAAATCGTATTTTACAATTTTTGCTTTCTCTGGGTAATGAAATCTTTTCAAACTTTGGGAAATGACAGGTCTTATGGTCGTGCTTGTGGGTGGATTAATAATATTTTGGCAAATTGACGGAAACACTGATGTATTCGTAGCTAGTTTTTACTCGATTTAAGGTTACGACTCGCTATTTCAGCTGAATCCATTGAGTATTTTTTGTATTTTATCATGAATTTTGAAAACTATTCTCAGCCAACTCGCAAGCACAATCGTAAGCTCTATGATTTGCCGAAGTTTGAAGAGATTTCATTACCCAAGAAAGTAAGAATGTGAAATACGATTTTCTGTACTTGACGGAGATCCGATATCCTCTTAAAAATTATACGAATTCAAACAATTCAAGTACTACATTTACGACAACGAAGATGTCTGCTTATCTGCGATTTTGAAGTTTGGCAATTTGTGGCTTTCAAACTATGGCCATGGGAGATAATTGTACATGGATTTTTTTTGTCCGTTCTTCGATTCTCTACAACCAGATTTAAACATTATTTCTTTCGACACATATAGAGCGCGATTCTACGACTTCAATTCTTTGGCATGCGCCTCCGTTTCACCTCAATATATTTGAATGACCCATACATACCTCGATACGGATACTTATTATACGACCATAGAATTGAAAAACTCCAATTGTACGGAATCGGATAAGAAATAGAAAAGTTCAGTAACAAGGTATAAATTGCCAAACTTTAAATTTGCAGATATATAGATATCTTCATGGTCATAATATATTTTCTGATAGTGATCTCGTAATATAAAACAAAACTTTTGAGTACCATCGAATGAGGCATTTATTTGAGATACATCATTATTAACTCGGATCTTTGTTGTTATAAGGCCTCCATCTTCTGCCAGGGCTGAAGTTTTTTTGTCATATTTTACTAGATTTTATTAGATCTTAGAAACGATCGTTTTTGAAATAGCAAACTTAATCACATATCGGAGGGAATTGGTTACAAAAATTGTTAAAAAATTAGGGGTCTTATTTTGGACAGGAGCTATTACATAATATATTTCAGCAGATCTGCAATGTGACTTTCCGATATTGATCGACACCTTGTGGAATGCCTCGCGTACATGTTTCTGAAAAATCGGTTTGAAATCTGACCGGTTATTTAACCGATGGCGAGAAATTATTATCATACTTTTTTAGGAATCCACGCCCTCCAAGCTTTTAAAGTCCTTACACTTTCTGACGTGTCTACCAAATACTTAATTAAAATAATGATCGAAAAAGTAATCACCTGTCGCTGCGAGCGGCTGTTGAATCAAAACGCGTTATCGACGATGGACGAACAATAAATTTATTTTTTACAAGTGCTATTATTCGATTTAATGTTGTAATTTGCGGATTTGATTGTGTATAATCCCATGGATGAAGCAGATCTCTCTTCTATTTTTCTGAATTTGTATGAGAATATATTTTTTACTCGTTATTTATTTCAATTTTAACTGGGCACAAGCGAAGCCTGGGAAATTGTGTAAAACCTGAGTCTGACATGCGCATTGATGGTTTACGTAATCTTTTTTACAGCTTGTTCTCTTCTGTCCGGTTGTATAATTTTCTCCTCGTTTTTCTCACAGCAAAAAAGTTCCATCCGACGAAGATGAGATTGAAGCGGTGGTTAAGCTGTTTACAGAAACGTCCGCCAGATTGAGAGCAAGAAATGACATTCCCCCAAATAATCATGGTTCCCCAAAATTCATTTTATCGTTCCTACGCACCTTATACATCACCAATCGGACAACATTATTATAACAATAAGCGACGAACGCACAATTCAGACGCAGAAGTTCAGGTAGACACATTTTACACACGTTTTCATTAAATAACCGAAATGTATTCTTCGTGTTCGGACGGTTAAATTACTTTTCCTAAACGACAATAAATTCCCCCATTCTCTGGTGTGAAATTGTAGCCCAGGTAAAAGCTCGTAAAAGCTCGTAAAAAGCCCTTAACGTTGCTCTGACAGGTGTAGGTATTTCTCCGAATAGAAATCAATAATTTACACTGTTGCGTCTGCAAACAACTGAAATATTCAGTGTATCGTTTCAGCTAGATTATATTCGGCCGCGTTTACTTTTTGTTAATTCAATCTTGGCTAGATAAACGGGGTAAAATGTGTACGCCAAAAAAATGCTGTTCATAACTTATACAGAGTGTTAATGTTAATTCTGATCAGATTTCTAGCGTGTTTCAGGGCTACCAAGACAAGCATTTTGAGGTAAGATACCCATGGTCGGAAACTCATTCTAATGGCTGTGGAGGGCTTTGAAGGATTTTGTACCACGCGCTTGTTCGTAGTGTAATAAATCAGCTGTGATCACTTTGGACGAATCGTTTTATTCAGAATCAGCCGTGGAGAACAGTACAAAGTTCTTGTATCAAGTCAACAAAACGATAAACTTGGCGATAAGAAAATAACAAAACGATTTCCGATGCTTATAAACAGAATTCGAAAAAGTCAAACGTGGTGGATTATTTCAACACCGTCTGGGAAGGATCCGTTTCAAGACGTGAAATTCTACATATTCCAAACTACAAAAAAATGTTTTGTTACATTTTTCAATGCTTGTCGTTTTTTTTCAAAGCTTATCATTTTCAAAGAACCTTGTACCGTTGTCTGCAGCTGTTGTGAATAAAATGTTGAGTCCAAAGTGATCACATCTGATTCCTTACCTTACACTTTTAATTAACATTAACACCCTGTATAAGTATCTCTATTTAAATTCTCTATTGGAGTTGAGCGTATATTTTTCCACCAGAATGCGCTTTCCATTATTTTTTGTCTTTTACGCAGCACGGAGTAACTGAAGTGAAGTGGATTCGGTTGTGTGTACAGACAAATCTCTCAGTTCTTTGCGAACGGGATTTATCTTGATCCCTATCGATTCGCAACCACTCACTGTCGTCTTTCCCGTCACAAAAAAAGCTAGATTGTCGCCGAAACTGAGCTACGGATCGAAGGTAATCAGTAATGCCAACCGGATGATGAGTCACGCATAATTAACAGGGTTTTGGGCTCGATTCCTAAAATATTCGTACCTGTACAGCATCTTCTGTTCGTAAAAACCAAGCAAGGCTGGAAGATGGGTTTATGTAAACCTGCGCAAGGACACCCAATGGACACGCGACGGAGGAACGAGCAACAGAAAAATGGCGGTGAAGTAATCGTATATTCCAATGAACAGGAGCTGTCGCTGTAGCTTTCAGGAAATAATGTCCGACCGAGGTTTCTCGAAAGCAGTTTTTGTACGTGGGCTTGGATCTCGCACGAAGGTGATAAATCTGATGTACTAACAAGAAGTTGACGAAAGTACCTGTACTGTTGTATTTTTTATTTAATACCGCGTGATTATACAGTTCCGTGAGAACGGTTTTTAATTACTTAATCTTCGGGATAATCGCGAAGCTTTTTTTAACTCAGCACTTTAATGAGATGGATTTTCAACTTCGATTCATGGAGGAACGTGACATATTTACTCGAGTAGGTTGTCGCGCCAAAAATCGATACTGCTTATTGATTTTATCACGAAATAGTCGCACATCGAGTATTCATCAAATTATTACTTTCTTTCAAAGTACAAAAATAAAAAAATACGAGAATCATGAACGAATAGCACTTCACTTGGAAAACTGTTCTTTTTTTTCAACAAGTTCACTGAAATATTTTTTCATACATTTTGAAACGATTTGAAATGAAGCATCGATAACTAAGCTTGTCTTCACAATCTGTGTATCTTCTGTTTTTGAATTTTTCAAGACATCTTCGCAGGTTATAACCACAATAATAATTTGACTAATACTCAATGAACTAGTATCTCGCAATGAAATCAATCAAAAGTATCCATTTTTGGTTGGAGAAAGGCTGGAGAGTTTTTACTTAGCGAGATTAGAATATTTAACATGTGATTAATGACGCCGAATACCTTATGACTGAGAGAAAACAAGCTTGTAAGTACATGCAAAGAAGGTTCTAACTTGAGTTTAGAATTTCTTGTCGGCGTTTGAATATTTGCGATTTACCAATAAATATCTCACAGCATTGCCATCGCTTTACAATAGGGCTGCGTTATGAAGATGGGAGAGCTCTTCCATCCACGGCGTGCGAGTAAAATTAAATATTCAATCAAGACAACGAAGATCTTTTCATACTGCAAGATATTTCAGAGATTTACTATACGTGTACTTCCGTTCTGTTTGACGATTACAAACGTCCACCCTGAAAATGAAACCTCTCTCGTGTTTGCCTCCGCAATTAAGAGTCAAGTGAAATTTTTAATTTTGTCGTTACGTACTTATATGATTTCACTTTCTGAATTCCATAATAAGCTCTCATTCACTGATTTATTTATTTTAAAAAAGACTCTCTTGCTTTCAAGTACCCGTGAGACGAGCGGTTCGTTGACTCAAACGTGTAGAAAAAATACCCGAGGTGAAAAACCTGGCTGTTATTGCACTATACCGGGAGCACTTTGATGCGACCGTTATGAGGAAACATTTTAAACTTGATATATTTTTTCAAAGCATACGGTTAGCCTCAGAGATTGCTTTCGCGGTGTCTCAAGTAGGTCACTCGCGAATCTTATACTCGTAAATCTATTCAAGGATTCCGGACTTCAGGATTCAGATTTGTCGAATAAGCAGGAGAGAAAGGAAGGAACCAACAAAATAAGCCACGCGAAAAGTATAAAAAGTATCTGTATAGGTACCTATATGTATACTGATGCGATTCTAGGCAGAGGGGAAAATTTTCGATTTTGCCGAAGCGAGAAACACGATATACAGGGACAGTGACTTACCGAAATCCACTTTGACCCTTTCTTTATTCTGGGCAGAGCTCCCCCATTCATTGAATGAAAAGTAGTAAATCTGATTTGTCATTGTCACCTGGTATCGGGTATTGAATTTCTCCTGTTTCCTTGAATTCTTACGAGGTTATTCAAATGTCGTTCGATCTCTGGGTGAGGTGGGCTATTGAAAATGACAGAGTTGAAGCGAGTGGAGTGAAATTGTTTGGTTGAAGATCGGTACTTTTTCAGTAATTTTATTACGAGATGATCGCACGTTCAATGTTTATCAAATTATAACATTCCTAAGTTACAATGATTCCCCTAAAAATGTAAAAAAGAGGTAAAAACTGTCAACAGGAACCAATTTCGACACATCGATTTTTCATTTTAAAACCGTTTTAAAACGATGACAAATTTAGTATAGACTCGTTTAATTTCACTCCACGACGGCTTATTTTCTTTGGTGGTCTGTTCCTTACAAATTCACTGAAATAAATTTTCTCTCTCTCAAGAGTCTAAAACAAATATTGCTATTTGTTCATCAAAGTAAATATTAGTGAAAGCTTGCAAAATTGAATATTTAACGATACCAACCGTGATTATACTCGTCGCAAAGTGAAATCGAACGAGTACATTGTATACTAGCTTTATCACCGTTTTAAATTTATTCAAGGTGAAAAATTGTAATTAGGAAAAAAGAAAGTCACGATTTTCGTTTCTTTTGTTGCACTCCCAGGAGAATTACAGCGGCTTATCAACGCATCAATTTGATAAACATTAATTCGTGAATTACAGGTATTTGATTCTCTGTTTCGGCTACACGCGAAAGCCTTAATTTACATTCCCTGTATATCGGTATACGTACGAGACCCGGTTAAACGATCAATAAACTTTAGAGGCGACCGCCTTGGGTATTATTCACGTGCCAAGAAACTAATATAATAGAGTTCTCTACCTACGTCTTATACTAATGAGAACTTCAGGCACCCATGTGTGCCTGAAGGCCTGTTCTACCGTCTGTCTGTAATTAATTGATTAGAGTAAGTTTTCTCAACTCACACTCCGTTTCGGAAGGGAAATCCACAGAGCGTCAATGTCACGAACCTTTGTGGTATTTATTGATGTGAAATTGATAACGCAGTCACGGTGTTTTTGAAGTTAGTCGTAATTGAGCAATGACTGCTTACTTACTTGAGCGAGGCGTAAAGCGTGCTGGTTCCGTTTGCTGGTTTTATCTTCCTTTCCTAGAAATAGATCAGATGTCGATTACGCGAATTTTTCGGAAAAACAAATTAGCGGTCGTTTGAATTACCGTATCACGTTTACCGGGTTTTGTTACTCGTTGTGTCGCTTCGCCAGCATCTCCTTCAAATTTATAAGTCGCTGGCTGCGTCGAAAATTGATCTTTGCTCTCGAACGTCTGATCACCGACTGGCACTTGAGTCTTGTCAAGCGCTAATCCGACATCTATTCGGCCCAAATATTTACCTCAGAAATTCTTCGTACCACCTCAAATAATTTTTCATCAACAAATAAATTATTTTCTCAGGCTTCACGAATGTTGTGATGTGTGCACTGTAAAATGAATTGGAATATATTTATATATATAAATCCTGAACCGTATTTATATACAGGGTGTCCGAATTTAAAAGACACGTAACGTCTTCTGCCGATCTAACGGTTCAATTCGAAAATGTGTCCTACAAAAGTTGTGTGGTTCGGAAGGGGACTCATGAAAGATTTTTTTCATGCGTTCCAGCATCATAACTGGCGATGCTGCCCCCACTCTTGTAGGACACATTTTCCAACTGAACCATTAGGTCGGCTGAAAACGTAATGCGTATTTTAAATTGGGACACCCTGTATACTTTGTAAATATACAATTTTTTGTATTTCTTGATAATACCTACAAGCAATACGCTTTCGCCAACAGGGATGTACGTTATGTACCGATCTCACATTGAATTAAAATTTTTCTTTTCTCTTTGTTTGTTGCTGCTCCGAAACTGCCACACGAGAAATTTTACACTTGAAAATATATTTGCGCATAATTCCGTTAGTAGAAAGCTGCTGTTGCTTGATAAAATTTAAACTAACATAGTGATAATATCCTAGTATCGAATCGAAATTTGTACATTTATAACGAACTTTTCCCACTTCGCAGGCATCACTGTAATTACCGTTTGACGTTTTGACACGTTTATTTAGTTTTTTTTTGTTTCTATCAATTGCAATTAGAAAAATGACGGGGAATTTTTTGCGCGCTTCGGAAAAAGCTTAATAATTTTGCATACGTTAATTTCGTAGAAGAAGTGGCGGCCTCGCAATCTATCATATCGCTGTGAGTTATCTGCGTGTCGCAAGATAATGGATGCGTTTTTTTCACTTCACAATGTCAGGGTAACCTTTATCGGTTGGACAGAAGGAAAGAGAAAAGTGCAACGAAGCGAGTGGTTGTTTGACTGGCGTATCACATTTTTTTTTTCACTTTTTAACTGCATGGCGTTTACCTCGTGACGTACTTATAAATTTTTCGCACCACCGCGAGGCATCTGCCGCGCATTGCTTCTAGAACTTAATGTAACATATCGAATAAATTATCCGACCAACGAAGAAAACGAACAAGATACTTTCGGCCAAATGACGCAGAGCGTGATTAATCACAGCAGCGCGAAATTTTTCAAGCATTCCAACGACTGCAAAAACTTAGTTCGTCGACCGCGGGAAACTCGGCTCGCAAATTGCACTCGCCGAATTCCAGAGTCGTAAAAATTCCTGGACTCGAAAAGATACAAGCAGCACTGAAACGAGTGAAAAGCTCTCAAGTCGTAAGAATAGCTGACAAGAAATTGCCCAGCTGTCTTCTGGCTTACAGTCGGTAAGCAGTGATTCCGGGTCTTATTCTACGTTTTATTATGACGTCGAACAATTTCATCGGAAGGATTCAAACCCACCCTGTTCCACCGTATGTGTATGCTCGGCTTATGCGCTCTTTTATTGCCATAGTGCGATTTTGAAAGCATTCGTTAGTCAAGAGCTTTTCGTCGTCAAGGCAGCTGCAACCGTCATCGAGGATGACGAATCGTGATTCATGGAATCGCCGTTCTGATCCCTGATTTTCACGGGGAAGATTCATTATTTCTCACAGGTGGAGGAAAAAAAATTTGCACGATCATTATTGATCGTGCATTACAAGATTTGAAATCACCTTGGCACGATTGAATCAGGATTTAATTTGTTTTTTAATCAATAGAAAACGGATTTACGCAAGCGACCCCGTACCAATTATTGAAAAACCGTTCAGTCTGGTGTTGATTTTGAATTTTAGTATCGTGCCAGGTGCTTTTATTCGGCTTATTATCGGTCATAGACGAGCGTGAATGAGACGTCCTCGTGATATTTGAGGGAACAATAAAGACGGGCTGGTTCAGTGAGTCCCGAAGACGATGCTAGAATACCTATAGTGAACTTCGAGAGAAGTATAAACACGGTTCAGCGCATAGTTTATCACCGTTGGCCTCTGATATTGTAATACGTAACACGTGGCGTTGCCTTCGTCGAGTTTTACAACTAAAACACATCCAGCGGAATGCTATTCACATGTTATTTCCAGCTGCACGTGTCGTGAATATATTAAACCCAGCCTGTGATATCCCCAGGATTGCAATGCAAACGCTTAATCAGTATTGAAGGGACAAAATTGGATTCAACGTCAATATATTGAAACCGAATCGCCGCCGATTTTCATCATCAATGCTCAACTTCTCGTTTCGCGCACATTTATAACGAAAAATTTATTCAGAAAGTAACCGATTCACTTCAAGTAACTTCAGGTTCGCTTTTCCCATTATTTTTTCTGGCTCTTTCCGGATTGTTAAGTAATTGACAATTCTCTCGATGGCAGGTTCAATCCAAGAGCTCGCGATAATAAGATAAATATGTTACGAAAAAATTTATAGGTAAAAATATCACACGAGAACCCGAGTTTGCTTACCTACAACAATTGGGCACAATATCCGACCCTGATGATGATTGCAACAAAATAACTGAGAAGTTCGACAAGTACGCGCAACGTTTGGGTAGCGGATCGAGAAAGGCGCATTTCTTTCCGTTCTTACCCCTTTACGGATTCCGGGGAGGTTCGGATGTTTCGTAGGTTACTTGACATGGCCTCGCGGTGCTCAATAACGTCGTCGTTGCTCGGTAGATTTTGGCGAAGTGACGAATGTCTGGGAGAGCAAGAGCGATGATGGTCGCTGTCGTTGAGGCCGTTTGAAGCGGTGACCAGCAAATGGAGCTGTACGTGGTGTTAATAAATGGTAATAAATCAGTGGGATTAATTTTACGTACCAAGTACTCGTTAGTTTTTGGGTTTTGCAGTTAAGCTCCGTCAGGATTTGGCGTAAGAACAGCTTCAATTGGTCAGGTTACTTTCACTGAGACGTTGAAGTGCCTGCCAGGAATCGTCTCGTTGGGGAAATGTCACGAAGATCTGACTTTCGTATCGACTCCGATGAAGTTTGACGCTTGGAAACGGAAAGGGACGGTGGGAGGCCTAACACAAAGAAAATATACGACTTTAAAGTCTATCGTAATTGTAATTGAAATCAGAACAAGGTCGTGGACACCGATGTGCCAAGTTGTAATATATTTGTGTACAGGCTTGTGTTTGTAAATGTTGAATTCTTCCGGACGATGATTAAATATTTGCATTTGATCGCAGGCTTTTCGTCCATTTCAATCTATTCCATTTACCTCCGACATGATTCGATTTTATCCATTCAATTATCGAACACAGCTGGTCAAGTTCACAACGCTTTCTGCTTCCTTTAATTTCAAGCGAAGCGTTATTCAATATCCGATCTTTGAACAGAGATCAGATTTCTGATTGTAAGGTTATTCAAGTGCAGTCTCGATGTCGCAAGTTTTGTGTTTTGTTGCTCTTTTTTATTATAACATTTGCCACAAAGGATTGGGAAATTATCTAAATAGTGGGTCAGCACGTCAGCCAATTCGAACACACTGGCTTGTTCGGGTACAAACACGTCAGATTACGGATTAGTCGAATGCATCAAGTACGGTGAAAACCGTTTTATTGATTCAACGAATTTTCTTTACGGGCTTAGAGTTTTGCAAGAGTCACGATCAGCGTCAAAAGTTTGACGATTCACTTGACATGATTTGATGGTGGTACGAAAACTTTCCGAAGGCGTTTCAGAAGGTGAACTTTTTTCGCTCATCCGTTGTTTCGCAATGCCGCTAAAATATTCATCAATCTATTTTCGACCCTACTCACGATCCCCTGCAGTGACTTTCCGCCGCCATCTGCAGTCTTTCCTTAAATTTTCACTCGAAGTCGTCCGGAACGCGGGTCGGTTTATTCAAGCCGTCGTTTCAAAACATCGAACGCCGCAGCTGGATTACATTTAGGCAAAGACATCGCGTTTATATTTATTTCAGAAACATGTAGACGCTCCGTACGTGGCTAAACCTGATCCTTCTCAGGTCCGGAACCGATTGCGCACCTCGTATAGCCGATCAACATCCCTGACGCTTTCATCCCTCGAGTGAAACAGGTATTTAGTACAAAAGCATCCCTGTAATCTGCGAGGGGTGCTTAATCTCAAAGGTAACCCTACCGCATCTCAGCTGCGGCTAAAATTCCTTGGCTCAAATTCTCCCCCGTATAATTCTCTACCGATTATTATTACCGCAGGAACAGCGGTTTCACCTCGCGGACTGATTAAGTGGTAAAAAATTGATCGAAGTTCACCCCAGTTTTGGCCTGAGTCGATATAAGGTACTTAATAAACACACACGTCGATATGTTAATAAATTTTTTTTGTTTTTTCCTCGGTAAACGGCAGCGTGTAATTCAAACTCGTAATTTTCTTTCATTTGGTCATTTGGAGTTGATTGTACAATACGTTCGATATATTCCTCATATTTTAGTTGTATTTCTAATAGGTAAACAATTTCTAGAACTTGAAATATTTCACGTATAAAATCATCGTGGTGGTAATGGGGATTCCACGTTAAGTCCGTGACTCGAATTAGCTATTCAAAAAAATACATGCAACATTCTATTTTTGAAGAACAACGAAAAAACAGATAATACCCATTTCGTATTTTGTTAATTGAAACGGTTTAAAAATTACACTATCATTTCTTAGTCAAAATTATTCACAAAGAATAAATGATCGAATCAAATACATGTAATTTACTTCTCCAGCACGAAGTATCCCGATATCCTGAATGGTAACTAGTTACGTTAGAACCCGACGATGAGTTGCGTCGTACGTTCTCGCGTATAAAATTTCACCGGGTTTGATATTAATATTCCATTTCGGATTAGCAAGTAAAATTCTGACAAGCCGTTAGCGCCGTGTCGTTCGTGCGAACAAATTTCCGGACACACCGGGTCTAGCCTAGGGATATTAATATTCCGTGGAAATCGCTCCTGGGCCTCGGCTCACGTAACGAAAAGATCGACGCTACGCGACGCGGCGCCAACGCGCGTGCATGGCGGATGGATGGATGGAAGAAAGGCAGGCAGGCAAGCATACGCCGTGTTATGCGCGAAACGGGTTACGCTGGATTCCCTCGTCACCCCAGGACTCGACGACGAGGAGCTGGACGCGACTTCTCTCCGATTCAATTACCGTCCCGTCGTTCATAAACGCCAAAGATATCCTCAGCCCCATACAAATGAGTCGCCGTAGCGATCGGAAACGCGCCCTGACTAAATTTCGGCTAAACTAATTCAATTATCACACGCTATTTGAATTTTCAACTTTTCCATTCGCGTCGTTTCGTTTTTTACGAAAACTGAAAACTCTTTGCATCTTTTCACTTTCTTTACACCGGATGGCGAGTTTTGGTTGGTCTTACGTTACCATCAATTTATTGTCACAAAATAGGGTTTCCATAATACAATATACATATATATATATACATATACACATATGTAATACAATATTTATACATACAGAATATATAAGTACATAAAGATATACATTTATTATATACATAGTGAAAATAAATATGTACGCAGATTTGATATCTTATTATAATACATCTTATCTTATTAATCTTAGATAGTAACATGTCTTATCCAATTAAATCATACATATACACAATTGAATATTCAGTATACAAGCCATATTATATAGGTATATATATGTATATATCTATAGGTATGCCGTGTAGTGTCGTCAATTTTGTGTGCCCTACGACGTAATCGATTAATCAATTAGTCGATCAATATGTAATATTTATATAGTAATACTGTTCAACAGAGATTTCATCGTACATCAACGTCTCTCCTCTTACTTCGGTTTAACCGCGTTGTTACACAGGTACATACATCAAGTACGTATAACATGTAACAAGTGAATAATATACATTTAACGATCATAGTTTCATTACAATATACGTATATATGGTCAATATTAATGATGATGATAATATAAAAATCAATCCATGTTATCCCTATCATTATCATCAAGATATCATTGTATACGGTACATTAAGGTATAGGTATAGATGTTTAAATGTATAGCGAAAACTTTTCCCCGGTTTAACCTCGACTGGCTACCGCACAACAGTGCATTCGCCAGCCGATGTATATCTCGACTTATACGTATGTAACACCTATGTACTCCTCGCCGTTTTTCGTTCTTCTCACCTCTCGTACCTGTCAATTACGTGTCTTACCACTTAATACTTTCGAGTTCCTCGATTCTCCCTCGGCGCATGCTCGACTTTTTTGCCGTCATTTACCCAGCAGCGGAACCCCGAACGTCGAGGATCGCGATATTTAACCTAGACAGCTATCGAGGCCGTCAAGCAATTGGCCCGAAAGCGCCGTCCTCGAAGCTTTTCTCCCTTACAGTTTGTGGTTCGAAGTGCGCAAACTGTGCGAGGCACGCGCAGCGTGGACCGAATGGACCGAACGAATCCGCGTGCTTTGGACTCCTTCCGTCAGGCTCGTCGTGTCAGTCCTCGATTGACCCATTCGACCCACACGTGGACCACCAAGGATCCATCGAACTGGAGGCAGCTTTCTAAAAAATAAGAGATCAACGTTCGCCACTCACACTCACCAAGCATTTGTCTCGATTTTGCGTTTCGCAAAACTATTGGCGAGATTCGATGGCTTGCATCAAAATCAATTTTGCAGATGTGGGAATTAATAGGCTCAGAAGCAGCTTTAGGTACCGTAACATTAGTACTTGGTATAAGTTTTTGACCTACGGAATGGGCGAAAATTTTGCACGTAGACTGGTGCCGGTATAAAGGTTTTGGAAACGATCGTCTTGTCTTCCGAATCGCAAACAAGAGGATCCCACTGTAATGGATTTTCTAAGACGACTGCTTTTTTGGCATTTTCGAATTCCCCACCGTCAATACGTCCCGGAGTTTTATGGTCCATTTGACCGATTTCATTTGTTGGCAAAGTAAGAGTATCGGAGAAACTTTCGTACATCTACGGTATAAAAATGTACTCAAATAGACTGCCGGCACATTTCCCGTCAATGTGACTCTGGCATCCCAGTTGACAAAGTGTCAAAGTCAAATGGTTCGAAACGAACACGTAGCAGGCAATATCAAGTGTTATACGAGTTATCAATTTTCCTCTGACGAAGCTTGCGATACCGAGGAAAAAGTCAAAGGAAGAAAATATCGTATTTACAACAAGACGTACGCTTCAAACCTCGACGTCGTTTTTCTAGCGAACATCAGAAGCTTTCCAATTTGCAGTGCGTGTGCCGTAATGGACGCACAAATTGCTCGCGCGCTGCGTAAATTGACGTTTTGCAGCGTGACCTCGTCATTGTCAGCATCATACTTAATTGCCATTAATTCTGCGCATCTAGTCGCACGGATGGAACCTTTCATGTATCGACGTACGCGTCAGTTAACATGACCACCTGTCCAAACTCCGCCGCTACATGTACCCGCGATGGCTTTTCAAACGTGCATTGTTAACCCCGCGTTTCAACGATGCTCGTGCAAATTTCCGACAAAAGGTTACAAATGCTTCCCAATTGAGGTTGACAGTGATGAGATCGTTGAGCAATCTCACGACTTTTATGACCTCGCGTGTTGCTGCAGCCGGTGTTAGTATTAGTATATAGAACAAATTTTACAAGTACCTAAGCAAGTACCTCAGGTTTCTGCAGATGTGGGATGAGAATACGCAGTAGATTATCGGGTTCGCCGCGGAGTTTAGGGGAGCCAGACTTTGGATGAAGGTGGCGACAGCGATGGAGGTCTGAGTTCTCGGTATGTGATCGAACACTTGTAGCAGGTCGAATATTATGTAGGGGCACCAGCAAATGATGAATACTGTAAAAAATGTGGAGAGATGTTTTAAGGCGGACAAAGGGCCTAATTTCTCTTACTCGACTCTTGATCACAAGGAATAAAAACGCCGTTTTTGTCTCCCCAATCCAACCGTGGCCATGAAACGAACACAGAGACACTCGCGGTTTTCTGGTCATTACCGCGAGGCAGAATAAAACGAGGGTGGAGACGGAAAGGAAGATGGCAAAGGAAAATCGTCAGTCTCTGATTGCCGAATAAGATTTCGCATGCAAAGTGTATTCCCACTTCCATTCCGGCGCTGTTGGTATAACCCGCCTTGCGTATTCGATTCGATTCGTCGCACGGCAATCGAGATGATTTTTTTCGAAAAACGTCCGTAACGTATAAGATGTACTCACCGAAAACTATGACCAGAGTCATCTTGACGGATTTTATCTTCGCACGAGGAATGAGACCGCGACTGCTCGCGCGTCGTGCGACTTCTTCGTCGTCGAAATGGCCTGTTGGCAAAAGAAGAAAAAAAAAAAAAAAATAAAAAAAGGGAGATTAAAGAATTAGCGAGTGGCCGTGTGATCTGGATCGTGTTTCCGATTGATTACCGGTCGATCGATCAAACGATACGTCGTCTCATGATTCAGGTGCTCACCGTTTATCTTAGGCCGTTGTACTTTCGGTATGATCTGTTTACTCTTGTTCCATATTGTGCAAACTATGCACGTGTAGCAGGCCGTGATGATGACGGCCGGAAGGATGAAGAGAGTCACGCTCACCAAAGATATGTAAATTTGCCATTGATTTGCCTCCATCTCGATCCAGCACTGAACTTTGTCTAAACAGATTTACATCAGCCTAAAGCGACAGCGAATATTGTTATAGGACAGCCAAACCCCTTTAATATGGGAGAAGTGCCACCCTTCCGTCCCCATCGTTCTTTTGAATAATAATTTTGAGTTCGAGCCATTCCTTCGTACCCGTAAATTGGCAAATTTATACCGTCAGTTGCTAACGAACGGTTTTTCTTTTTAAAAGATACAACCCCCATACAACATGAAACTTCTCCACATCAAGCCGGAGTTATTGCTCAAGTCGGCGTGACGTTCTCCCAACGGACCACCGAGGTTTGTCCTTGGTGTTTCGATTGCTCGTGGAACAAGGCAATTCCAGAACCACTAACTCGGTGGTCCCCAACCCGGCGGAACGGTTTGATGGAGGGCTATATTGTTACGCGGCAGTGGAATGTAATTCTTGCAAGGGTAATATAATATATCGTTATCTCTAATCGTAGGTACAACATTACATATATATATATGTATATATACCATATATATATACCGTCGTCGCAACTTTGAATTGATGCGATATACCTGTAATTGCGCCGGACACATGCGATGTCCTTTGTTGCACTGCAATTACGTCCTGCGCTTTATACTCGTAGGTTGTCGCGAGAATGACTCAAATTTGATAAGGTTAAACACTCTGATGATTGTAAAATAAATACTCAAAGAAGACTTGAAACGGTTAATTCTTTTCTTTCGAAAAAATCTCCTCGTGTCATATTTTGAAAAATATTCTTAGGATCAAGAAGAGAAGGTCCGACTTACTGTTGACGACTGCTTGCTTGAAAAGGATTCCGACCGGAGTGGCGAAGACGAAGGAGAGAACCCAGGCTGTGGCGATCAGACACTTCGCTCGAAACCCTGCGACGGAATTATTCATTGCTCAATTTACACTGCGAGTGTCTGTGTGTTTTTCTTTTCGTTTGCGTAAAATTCCGGGTGTAAATTACACACGAGGACTCATTATTTTAATATTAATAAACTCACAGCCTCCGGTGAAATTCATTGGGTGTGCGATGGCGTCGTACCTGTCTATACTCAGGGCGACGAGGACGTACGTCGAGCTGTAGGTCACGACTGCCTGTAAAACCCGAAACCCGGTCAATTGCTGCAATTAACCAGCTCGGTTCTCGGCCATTCGCGATAATGACTATAACTCTAGAAGTTTCGGATGCCGAGAAGGAAGAAAAAACACAAACATTAAAGAGTGTAGAAACAGCTTTGAGAAGGTGAGGCATGCGAAGCTTTCACGTAGGCAGTAAAACTTCAAGGGTCAAACTATGGCCCGACAGTCTTCAGAGGTAAAGTCATGTAACGCTGCAGGGAATTCAATTACTTTTCTTAACGACGAATTAACTAGTAAATAACTTTACACACCTATATAACCTGTATAACGGCAGTTAATTACAATAAGGGTTGAAGTTCGGAAGAGTATCGGAAGAAGGGTAAACATCAAATTGTCAAATTATCCAGAAACGTGTAAGAAACGAATTTGACAATGGACCAAATTTTAAGAGGCGAGCTTTGGCCAGAGCCCAAAATGTAAGGCAAAGCGTTGACACGACGTGTTTCGAGCCTCACCTTGCAGCGAAACAAATTAACACTCGGGTATTTATAGACGGCGTACTCTCATGTTTAGGGACTATAGGACAGCTGTGTATAGACAGTGAATATTCGATAAGTTACGCGGAGATAAATATTTTCCCGCGAAAGTCGGAGTAAGATAGAGTTGATAGATTCTGGGAATGAATACAGTCTGCAGGCATACGCGGTAACGAAATCGAATTTTCGCAGGATTGTTATCCCATCCTGTCAACCGGAATTATATTTCAGAACAAAAAAGAAACGAAGGTGAATTAGGAAATAATAGACAACTCGCCGCGAGTTATTGTCGAGATTCCCGCAAAACGTGACTCAATTTTGACGTAATTTTTTTGACCAAGCGTTCCAGTAGATGTCGGCAGTAAGTAATCATCTCTTCGCCAATGATAATTATATTTACCGCATTATCCACCTCGTTGTGAAAACGCTTCCAGTTAGACGGTCATCTTTCCGAAAATTGAGCAAACAAAATATTCCCCGAGTTCCATACAGTGGCTTTCCACGTCTCTGTTTTTTTAATCCTTTTATCTTGCTTGTAACTTCCTTCGTCAAACTTAATCTGTACTTGAATTTCCCGAGCGCGGAGGGGAGTTCAAGGTATAATCAAGGCGAGCCAAAACTTACCTGAAAATACTTGATGAGCTTGCAGGCGAGGTTTCCGGCCAGCCAGTCGACCGTCGAACGCCACACGATGTCCGTGCCGACGTTTATCAGACCGACGAGAAGATCTGGAATAAACAGCGGCGAGATTAATGGGGAAAATTGACGCCGACGTCTTTAGGCTGCAGCCGTGAGAAGCTGCTCGTATAATCCGACAATTTAATAAGGCGAGATGGGGGATCGAAGTTTGGCTCGATATTGCCTCTAGCTTGACTTGAGAGACACGTAGGCCTCTAATTTAAGTGGGAAAAAATGCTAGCTATATACCTGTGAGCTAGAGTTTAAACATGACCTGGGGCAACGGTTGTCGCAAGCTTTGGAGTAATTAGCGTTCTCGATCTTGACTGCTGTCGATTATTTTCTCCGCTAACTAGACTGTCAAAACAATTCCTGACCTAGCCCATTGTATAGGCATGCGAGAATTTATACAAGCTGGTAATTATTATTTACGTTGAATTGCGAATGAATTGGAAAAATTCATCGCGTCGCTTTATGATGTTGAGGGAAAGAAATTAATTACCACTCTCCGTCTTAAGGGGGAGAAAATAAAGAAATTCAAATCATGACACTTTATGCGATGGCGGAGCTTGCACATATGCACAGTACACGTATACGTATATGGATAACGCAAATCCTTGAAAAGATTATAATTTCAAATTTCACTGCACTTTACAAGCTCTTACACATAATTCTTTGGCAAAATTGACTTTCGTCTTATTATCGTCGAGGAAGAATCTTCGCGGAGAGTTCTCTAACTTTCTTTCGTTGCCATTATATTTCGTCTTATTATACGTCAAGTCGACTTTACGGGTGACTGGATATTATAAAATAATGATACAATTACGTCTCCGCATTACGCGATTGTGTTTCCATTGATGCAACCGTTGTGCCAATCTATTTTCTCCTGCATTTCATAGAGCTTGAGTTTCATTCTTACAATTACTCGTATCCCGATGCAGCTGGTGCAAGTAATCGCACATCGTCTTTCATCAAGCTCATCGCGAAGCGATGAACATTTTTCAGGAACAAAGATAAGATTCACCAACATCCGATTCGAATAATACTGGACAAGCAGTTGAACGACCAATGATTTGATAACACAGTGACTGCACGATTCAAAGTGTCATTATAATAATTATTAAGAACACGTGTCGACGCCCGATTTGATCGATACTTCGTTCACGAATTCTAGTCTCGCATTCCAACAACCGAGCTACATCTTCCAACGGTCCAGGGTGGCGATATTTTTCTCGACGCTCGGAGGAGATAAATAAAAATAACCATAACCAACACTCACGGGGTCCGCGGGTGTGGGATTTTAGGTGATTTTTATGCCGAAAGGAAGGCGTTACCGTCTCTCGGTGTAATACGCGTAGGTGTATAAGCGGCGAGTGTTCGTCGTCCCGACGCGACGCCATCCACCGGACCCTCACGGGTCCTGGCTAATGTGCTTTCCTTGTTTCGTCGAATCTCGGATATGGATATGTTCGCGCGATACCGATGCGATATCGACTGTTTCGCGTGCAGATCGGCACGTGCGCGATCACGGGCGCAAAGAAAGCTCGGTTACAACACCTCGACGCTTTCGAAACATTTCACCGCACGTCTATATACGCGCATACACGTGTACGTTCGAGTAAACGATAACTACCGTTCACCTCCTGGGAAGAAAACTGGGGCCTCGAATTTTCCCTCATTCTCTCTTTATCTTTCTCTCTGTTTCCACTCCCCGACAGAACGTGAAAAAAACCCTTGTGCCAACTGTCCGGACTCCCCGAGAGACCCGATTCCCGGATAAGAACGATCCCCGACGAGGATTTCAAATCGCGTTGTTACCGAATTTAACCAGCTACCCCGGATTTCACGGGAAGGGCCAACAACCGCGAACTCGAAAGCCAGGATCATGCGCCCCAAATGTAGACCTCGGTTTCGTCAACTCCCTTGTTTGCGATCTGACGTCGAGTTGGTAGCAGGATGTAGAGACATATTTTCCACTTCCATAATTCTCTGTATTTTTTAGCAATTTTCTTCTCCTCCTTCTCATTGTCGTGGGTATCTGGAGCTGGCTGATCTTTCACTGATGGGGAAAAAAAAGGAAAAAAAAAATGGGAAAAGTTTGCCTCACTGCACTGCGGCCGAATTGCTTCGGGGAATCCCAGAGGTCCCCGTTTCATCTCGGCAGGATATATGTAATGGTCTGGTCGTATTCGATTAGACGGAAAAGTGCATTATCTCGATGAGAATCCGACTCGAATGTCACGTGGACGGATCGACGAATGCAGGGCGGTGTTGGGTTTCGGACGTTTAATGATGTCGACCGATATCTGGTGCTCCCGATGGCCGTAATTCGGTATCGAAGAATCCGGTCCATGGATCTCACACGCGCGTATAAAGAAAGAGCGAAGGAGAGTGAGAGAGAGGGAGGGGAAGAAGTTTTACGACAAGCAGAATATATCGGGGCGATAAATACGCTGGATGGAATTTCATATGAGAATTTTAATCTCGAGCTGCACTAACGCGATATACTTGGATAAATGGACAATCAACGGTGACTTCGAACCGTCGTAGGTTGTCTACCTACACCTAATAACACAGAAGGACCGCGGACACGCAGGTCGACAAACTTGAGAGCCGAGAAAATTTTACGACGTGTATAAACGTAAGACCTCGGAGTAACAAGCTCTTAATTATCTCACTCGAGGTAGCCGGTAATAACGACATTGAGTTCATCAGGTAACCGTTCGACTCTGGAATTATGATAATCACCGTTACAGCCAGGCGGCACCATAAATTGCGCCCTGGAAGCAAGGGGAAAAGGAGCAAAGAGACGCCGAAAACCTTGATAATCGTTATCGCAAAATGATTTTCGCCTCGCCTTATTGGCCTGTGTTTAATCTCTGCGTAGAAAGCGGCAAACTTACCGGAGCCAAGAGATAGCTGGCCGATTAGTTTGCACAGCAAGAAACGCTTACATCCGCCCCTCGCGACTTCCGCTTGCCGTTAAGCTCGCCGGGATGAGTCAACTTTCACAAATTAATAAAATACCGACTTCCCAGCCATTTTCTAGGTTATTATTTTCCTACGAAGAACCCGGCTTTTTGTACACTGTTTACAAAAAATCGAAGCCCTTTATCATTCTTAACCTTGTTTCATTTCACCTCTTGTTAATCGCGTGACAAAATTAATGATGGTAATTTGTATTTTGTAAAGCCACTGACGCGAAACGGTCCGCAAAAATGAATCTTAAAAGCTCGAAACAGACTATTCGGAACCCGTTTCGTTCCAATTTGCAGTCGGTAGTTAGTAAGATGTTGGGTTTCGATTTGATATACGATTCCGCGACAGTCCGTTTGGAGTTCCGAGCTGACGCAACTGGTCGTCACGAGGTATACATTTATGTAAGTGACTCGTTACGGTAGCTTGGCGGGTGATTAAATTCAAACAAGTGATATAAATTCGATAATTTATCGTCGGTAAAGGGGTCGTGAAATTTTACATGAATTTTGAGTAACGAGTTTTACGATCTTCGCCTTTACTCGCCATCTGTTCGTGTAAACAGCGTCGCGAATGCTTGGCTTAGGAACCATTTGCCGCACGAAGAAGGCTTCTGTCGGTTCAGTTTTTTTTTTCTTCTTTTCTTTCACTTGCTTCAGTTTTACTTTTCCTTCACATCTCGCGACGCGTCTTCGCATCCCGTTCGCCTCGAAAAGCGGTAATCACACTCCGGTTGCCCCCGGATTTTAGATCGTAGTTTTGGCCATATGCGGGCGGTTTACGCCTTCGAGGAGAAAAGAGGGTCGAGCGCCGTATCGGCTGACGAAAAGCGAGGACGGCGGCCCTCGGGCGCACTAAAACTTTCACCACCGTCTGATGTAACATTTCCCATTGGGGAGGATCACGGAGAGCCTCCGAAGCACCAACATCAGGAGCACCAGTCGCGTGGGAATAACTCACTGTCAATTTACACCCTCGTAGCCCTCATTACCGATAATTAGCCGCCCATTATCCACCCCTTACCCTTCGCTCGCAACCCCCGCGTAAGTTATTTAAAAAAATAATCGCGTCGAGCTTCCTTCGCTTTCGCCCTATGAGAGGTAAGTGATATTAATTTTACCGACGACGCTGTTCCCGGGCGATGCGATGACTCGACTTTATATTTCTGGGGTAAATTGACTCGACTCACCGGCGATCGCCAGCTGCTTTATGAAGTGGTTCATTCTCGACTTCCGGCTTCTGGTCAGCAGCAGCGCCGCCAGTACAGCCCCGTTTCCAATCACTATTGCGAAGAACAGACCGCCCATAACGGCGAACTGCTCTTTCTGTAAAAGAAAACAAACAACTTGCTTGATTATCTGTAAACGTAATGTATAGGTGTACCGTTTTATCAATAAGCAGTGACGAGATTTCGAATTCTGGTTCGTTGATTGATCTTCGAAGGAGAGAAACGTGTTGATTAATTGCCGGGGATATGAGCTATTCGCGCGAGGGTTGAAATTGTTTAATTAACTCCCCGAGGGTATCTTGAATTTTATTAGTAGGCAGAAGGAGGACGTGACTTCGGAACCCTTATAGAAGATTATATGTCTATCTAAGCGTGCTTGCAGGGGACAAACAGCTTCGACCTTACGTCGACGAAGTGCGGCGTTATCACGCGGGTGAAATATTCTAAGAAATTCTCAACCATTCGTCGAAAATTCACTTGTCTACAGTTAAAGATGATATAACATTGTATCGCACAGGTACTCCAGTAATGGAGAGAAAATAAATTCCCATCTGAATTCTCTGTAACCAATTTATTTGTCATTTGATCGTCCTGCTGTTTCATATCGTCTCGAACTACGTAGTTTACGTAATAACGAAGTAAAACTTGCGAGGTATTTCCAATGAATTTTCAAATTCTCCGATATAAGTTCCGAAATTTTCCTCTCAGTCATCATCAGCGGCGAACAGTCAAAGGCGATAAATCGCGTATATTTTATACCTCGTCTCGGAGCGTACGTAGCGTCGATTTGACATTGGGGAATTAAATCAAGCTTTGCGGTGTTTGTCTTCTATTAAAAATAGTATCAAACTGTCGTCGATTGTTCTGCGTGAAGTATTTTCCCGGTTAGATCACGGCGATGACTCTCTGATAAAAACACCGGATTCCCCCCTCCGCGACTAGATGGCTGTTCACACGAGGACCGAGTGCCAAGTGTTTACGGGTCTAGACCGGGTGGAAAAGTGATATTAGGTATCTAGGTGTTCCAGAGGACGTTGCGAGTTCGTTCGAATTTCATCAACCTTGGCCTGGCTTCTACGCTCGTTTCGATTAAACAAAAATGAAACCAGCATAAATTTCCACACCTATGATACGTACGTGCGATATTCTCGACCGTCTCGAACAAGAATTCGCTTTCTTTTCGACACGCGGCTAATAGCCGTGATCAAAGACGACCCGCGAATTGAACAATCGTCGCGTTTCCATCGCTGATTAAACAACGAGGCTCTTTGTATATTGTTACACCCGTCACGGGCAGGACAGATAATTAGTCATATAATAACGTTTATTTTCTATACCGAGATGAAATATCTCTCAGTCATTGGGCGCCGTTCTTTGCTTATAATGTAGGTATGCCTCTCCGAATCCGTGCCGGTATACAATAATTATTTTCAAGGAGAAAAGAGTTTCGGCGAAAAGAACTCTTAAACCGTAAAAGTTTACCTTTCGTTTTAAAAATAAAACCGCGGATAATAACGCGCGGTATTTCATGTTTAATATATGTCGTATATACTTGTGTACATATATATACATATATATATACATAATGAAACGCGTCGGCATTACGAGTACGTATATACGACGGTGGACTTCCATTCCTGAAGTTCTGGAGCGCTTTGTTGGCAGCCCCTATCGTAAATTCCAATAAAATTGTTTATGTAACCTGAAAACAAGCGCGGTGCCTGATGGACAGATCCTATGTGGAGAGCCTAGCACTCTCCGGTAATAAATTGTGCCTTTGAAGAATGGGCCTGCAGCATAAGCCTGGAACGAAGTGCGGATTACCAATTTCGCCCGTATCGAACACCGCGTACGTTTTACAGATCGAGGTCTAATCGACGTCCGTCTGGAAAATTCTAGCATTCATCAGTCGTTATTTTTCCAACCGTGTACCGTATTTCGCCACATCATTGACCATTTTTTAGTGCAGAGATTTGTTTTGAGATCAATATCAGTAAAAAACGTTGCGAAATTTTCAATTCTGATACACAGTACGTCCGGTTGTATATTATTTCATAGAATTTAAGTATCGATGTTGTGTATAAATCGAGTCAGTCCCGAATGAATTACGATCGAAAATCGTCGAGAATTTGTTGGCTAATTGGAACGTGGTAAAAATTAAGACATAAATCTACTCCTCATTACAACTTGCGGCTATTAAAACAAGCTGTTCTTCTAGTCCGGTAATCGATCGATCGCTAATTAGTAAATGCATTTATTAAAGCAATAATTTATGCTCGTGCCGATGATGATATCCAGCTGATATAGGAATGAACGTCGGTCTTCGGCGCGAGCAATTTGTACATACATCGGTATGATGGTACTGTTATTATATCCTGCAGGTCGTAAGAATTCATCGTCACGTATGTACGGACCAATTTATCGGCTATATAAGACGGAACAACCGAATTGGCGAAAATTTTACCACGTAAAAATATCTGGCTGTGATAATTCTTTTCTTTTTAACGAGTTTCTCGAAACGGGCAACACTGTTAATGACAACATTCACCGACGATACGCGTTATTATGATCGAGCGTAACAGCTCTACGCTTATATAGTATATATGTATATATGTGTAACGTACATGCAATATTATAAATACAAATCGCTGCAAATAGAAGACGAACTTACGTCAAAGATGTAGATAAATCTGGGGCACAAGTTACCTCGTAAAAATAGTATATGTTGATCCCATCTTCCTGTTGCGTAAGGTTAAGGCTGGATACGTTTAGGGTCACGTTCATTGCCGCAGAGCCGGCATTCGCTTCAAGAGAGAAAGCCCCGTATCGCTTCGACGAGTTCAGGTTCTCCAGCAGCCATTCCGCCTCCTCCATATTTGGACCACTTGAAAATTTCCTGGGGCATTATTTCACGTCATTACTAGAGGCGCCTGTAGGTGCTGTTCACGGATGAAAAATTCTCGCCTCTCAGGATCAGCCGGTGCTGGACGTCGATGAGGATCGCTTGTGGAAGAGGGACTGCAAAGAGAAGATCGACGGTTTGTTAGATCGCTGATTTTCAGATAGAAGGATTATCGCAATAAGATTTGCAGAAGTTCAATTTTTTTTTTTTTTATCATAGTGCACGCTGCGCATATTATGCTCGATAAGCAGGTTGGTCGGCCATAAATAGATACTTTTTACCTATTAGCCTGCAAATATTTGTTCAATAATTGAAAAATTGAAAATATTAGAATTGTTAAGAAAAGGTTGGATATCGAAGTTTTATTTCAAACCGCTCGAAACTGATTACAAATCTGGTAAATTTTTTCGATTTCACTCTACAATGACTTATTTTATTCACTATTTTTTACAAATTCGCTGAAACAATTATTTAATATTTCAACGCAGCACGAATATTGATTATGATGAAGAGATGGCAGTATTGGATTAACCAATGAAAGACAAAGAATTTTTTTTAATCACTTTATAAAAAATAGTCTTCTGAATAAAATAAGCCACCATAGATTGCAATCGATCGTATCTAATAGATTTCAAAACAATTTTGAAGCTCAGCTTTCGTTTATAATGAAAAAGTATTGTATTTTGTATATTTACAAAAGAGATCTTCGTAGCTTGCGAATATAATTAATTTACGAATAAAGGGAAGCGATTTTTGGCCAAACAGCCTTCTTGAAAAATCAAATCTTGCTGATACTAGACGAGTGTGTGAATAAAATATCGCGGTGAGAGTATCGAGGATCTGGCGTAATGTTTGTTTTTCGTATATTCGTCGGTGAGAAAAAAGCCGACTGATCATCGCCCATCATCTCCACGACGTCGGCAAAGCTGCCCATAATGCCAACTAACCATATCCAGCCAGTACTCTCAAGAAAATGCGATAAATCTCGTTATCGCAGGCGGTTATAGATCATGTATCTTCTCGGGCTTCCACTCGATTTATTGGCTCTGACTTTGACTCCACTCCGCGTGTAATTTATCCGATAGACAAAAAGGGCAAAGTTTCGTCCAGCCTTATCTTATCCCGGCCTTAGTATTAATTTCATGGTTCATTGCCTGGCCTCTTACACACCGGTCGGTGAATTCGCTTATCGGACAAACGCTCACCCTTACAAGCCGCTGGGCGGCTGTGTGGAATGGACACGCTTTGCACCGCGAGATGCGCGTGTTAATCATCAGGGTATTAAGTTGCAAGCTTCGCGTGCACCGCGAGTTGTTGAGACTCCCTCGAAGCCGGCGAGAGCTTTCGAGATCGACGGCTGTTTTTTAATCCACAATTTTCATCTCCTTCGCTGATTCGCAGACCGCGCGATAGCGAAGCTGCGAAACTTCCAGTCGCACATCGTCGAGGAATTTTTCATTTCAACGCGAGGGCAATTATTTCCCGAATAGGAAATACGCAGCACGCCGATTCCCTATTTTACCGTCACTCCAAACCCCGAAGTTGGAAGTTTAATTAATCGAGGCAATCGTGAGAATCTGTTACAACGAACTTCCGTCGCTTTTTATTCTAGAAATTATTTCACAGGGACTCGGGTACGGATGTCTTTCAAATACTGGTGGAAAAATCGTTGGCTGTGAACTGGAGTGTTATAGGTGAGTTTCCGGGAAAAATCTTACGCCTATAAACCGCATTAGAGTCCTCGAAAGTCCGAGATCTATGATCGCACTCCATCTCGCGGTATATCTAGCGGTCTAAATCTTACACTTGAGTTAATCTTTGAGAGAAGAAGTTGAGTGATAAATCAAGAGATTCTTTTCTCTTATACCTCCTCCCGTTCTTATTATTACTCTATTTCTTCTACTTTCCCGCCAAGTGCGCAACGAATCAACGTCCGGGAAATCTTATCCATTAGCTACGAATGGGGTAAGCCAGGCGAATACACCACGTCTATCATCGTGCGCATTTATACATATCTCTTCTAGCTTGTCGTGCTTTTGATCTTAAATCCAATCGCCACATCACGATGATCTTGCTAATTTGTTTGCTCAAGCTTGATCATCCACGACGAATCACGTGCCCGTGACGTAGAGAGTTATCAATTCAAATATCCAAGACTCACGCATTCCTCCAGTTGTAAATACCCGCGTAGAATACCTGCCGATCTGTACAATAAATAATTTTTTTACATTCACGTCTCGACGAACAATTTTTCTTCCATCTTCGTTTAGGTACAAGTCGACCAATTTGCCGAGGATCGAGGCGCGTGGAACGCGGTGACGTCACACCGGGAGTTAAATTTATGCAAGCCCATCGAACAATGTCGCCCAAAAGATTTAAAATTTCCGAACACCGGAACGCCTCGGTTATAGCGTCGCGTCGTGAAATTAAATTCCTTTGATTATTCGAGAAAGAATACCGTATACCCGTTTTCGCAACTTTTGGACAGTTTCACGGACGTCAAGATGAGCGATGTCCGTGCGCGTGTGATCGAGTGGGCAAATTCTGCGTATGTGCAAAAAATACCACTTCGCAAATATCACGCCTCGCCATTCTTCACGGGATCAATGAAATAGTAAGCGTCGAAATCTTTTAACTGTAATTCAATCGTCGATCAAAGCAATTCAGCCACAGTTATTTTAAACAGTTGCAAGCAGTTGAAACAATTATTCCAATTGTTCACGTCCTGACGAAGCGAATGAAATTTCCAGACAACGGAGTACATAATGTGATTGGGTTGAATGCTATAATTGATGAAATTGGACAAGGAGTTGCAGGAGACAATCGTCCCATGCAATTGATCGAGAATTGTATACCTAATGATCCGCACGAGTCGATTTAGCCACGTTGAGAAAAATTTCATTACTCAAAGTTCCTAGAAAATTCTAGTAAAATGGGTTTCGCTGGAGGAACGATTTAAATACTCGTATTGTTCGAATTGCACAAAAATCTGATACATTACTTACTATTCAATGTAATAACATAATTGTCGATGTAAAATTTTCTGGTTATTGCAATAGTAAATCTTTTCGTTAAGTTTACTACATTTTTTCAATTGACTAACGTCTGAAAATCACTTTATTGTTTTACCAGCGTCAAATTATCGCAACAGTAGTAAAAAATCTAGTGCTCGTAAACGCGATTCAAAATATCCGTACATCACGTAATAAATTTTCTGTCTACATTTGCAGAAACTCATTTTCATTTTCTACCTTAATCCATAATTTTCGGTTACGGCAAGAAATGAAAATAGTGAAAATAGTAATCAATTTCTCAGGCTATTAAACAGCTCGACACCGTCGAGCGGAGGGTACAATTAAATCAACGGGCTGTTAATCGGCAACGGCGTACAGAACAGATGATTATTCCATAGCCGTGAGGGTATATCCGCTCGGTTGTTCGAAATAATTGCGTATTAATTAGATCACCGCTCCGTTAAGTGCCAACGTCTCTTATTCGGCTCCAGCGATGCGTTCAGCTGCATTGCAGCAGTCTTGTCCACATGTGCTGCGAAAGCGTGAATCCGGGACGTCGCTCTCTGTAATTTCATCTCCGCGAATTTACCACCTCTAATTTACACGCGGAAGCAATATAACGCCGAGCGAGAAATACGGGCACTATAACATACGTTGCACGACTAATAATTCAAAGGGTGACTTCCTCTTCGCATAACTGCTGCCGGTGTGACGTTATGACGCTAACGAAGCGTAAAAATCAAAGCCAAAGCTGGAAGATTGAGAAAATTCCTCGCGTTTATCAGCGTTCTTTCACCGTAGTTGATGAAAACGGTGTTTCTTTGTTTCTTTAATTTGTTACCGAAGGACAGTTTGAGGTTCGTAAAATCTGCGACGACGCGAATATTTGCCCACCGTGAAAACGTAAACGAGACGTGTATGAATAAAAAGCAGTCGCATTACTGAGAATCCGGAGAGTTTTCCTGAGGATGAAAATTTGCAGAAACGTACTTCCGAGAGTCTGAATTATGCTTGCGATTTTTCGGATAACATCCGTTCACTCTAAACTCATACATACCCACACAATGCGAGTCTTTCTTGGAAAAAGAGACACATACGTTATGAATATGAGATGAAATTTTCATTACCATCCGGAGGGATCACGAAAATGGGGTTGTGCCGCACGGCTGACGTTAATATTATATCTGCGACGTTCGGATACCCAGAATAATTAATCTCGTCTTAATTTGGGTTAAATTCCACACAGTAGAGCGTAGACAAACACCTAATACCATTAGCATTAGAATTGCAACGCGATTGATCACCCGCAGGATACGAAGCGAATTATTAATTAGTATAACATTTGAAGAGGAATAACAAAAAAAGAAAACAACATATATGTATATATATACACACTTTCAATTTCTGAGCTCATAAATTTCAGAGATGCGTGTATTATATTAGAGGATTTGAGCAAATCCCATCCTTAAATTTGGGCACCTCAACTCACGCGCCAAAAACTTGGTAAGCTTCGCTAACGTAGTGTAGGTATAAGCCAAACTGGTTAGGGGGATGAAGTTTTGAGAAAATTGAGGCGTGAAATAAATACAGACGATCTTGCCAAGGATAACGCGCAACTTCATACGCGACATACCTAACAAGGTGTAAACCAAACACCGTGTTTATACAATAACTATACAAGTTTGGCTCCTTCGGAATCGCTGAGCAGCTCGTGCAGACAATTAGAAAATCCTCGTCGCCGTTGAAAGTGTTGGTTTTCAACCCGCTTTCACCGATCGGGGGTAAATTCTTAGGGATTCGTTCCCCGTGGCGGTAAGTTATACGTAGGGCGAATTGAACGCGTAATTACGACAAGATATCGCCGTGTAGCGTAGGCAAAGTACCGAAAAGCTCGACTCTCTCTCAATTCCGCCCCCATTTTACCTTCTGCTAATTCTTTAATTAAATTTCACTTTCCCAAGTATAGTGCACCCTCTCTCTCGAGAAACGAGTAGCGCGTGCAGGGTGCGCGAAATGGCACGAGGAAGGAAAAAAAAATCTTTTGTACCGAGACGCGTTTGAACTGCAAATACAGGGTGCTACGTGCACGAAAACGGTCGGGTGACGGTAAAAGCGTGAAAGGGACCTAACGTTGGATTCTGCAAAAACAGAATGCGCGTAGTTTTCTGTCTTCTTCTCTTACGCTCCTCGAGTATATGCATATATACATGCTCATTACGTGTTTCGCGAACATTCTCGTACGAAGAGAGAGGCCGAGATCAAAGTGGGTAGCTGCAGTCGCCCTTATGCAAATGGGGCTCCGATTCAGCTGGGATTCCGACCTTCTTGCGTTTCTCCTTTTCTCCGTAGAACGCTTTCCGAAAGCCTTGGCCAAGTTACGAGATAAGCGAGAAAAATCAGCCGCTGCTGCGCGAAGAGCAGAAAAGAAGGAGAAAGGAAATTACGTCGACGAGAGGATCGCATGGCAGATGACATTTGAACACGAAGAGTGTTAATTTTTCTTGATTTTTATCTCCTCTTCTAGGCGCACCGCACTGAGATAAGTTGCTTCGGGCGCGTGTTGTACAAGGAATCTTGAACAGACTGCAGAAATATTTAGTGCTAAAGAGAAGTAGGCACGCTGCAAGGTTTATGTAGATCCACGTGCAGATCGCGGGCTGCATGATCTGTTTATATCCAACCGGCTAACATTTATAACGCTGGACGAGAGGATCTGCGCCGCGAATCGAATTGCAGGCTTCCATGGCCGACGATTCAATCTCGCAAATACACCAGCTTTATCTTCGCCGGTGTCACCTTGACAATAACCAAGACTCTGCTATAAATATATTACATTACAGCCGATCCGTGCACTTCGATCTTCGCGTGGCGCCGCTTCTTGATCGAATCTTACCCCGTTATCAATGAACCTCTAAAATTACCTTCGCTTCCGCGGCTCATATTTTATCGTCCCGAATATATTTGCGGCCTTATCTTCGTCTTAATCTTTCGACTCCGTGACTCCGGTATCCTCCTCTGATGATTCGCTTCTTCAACTTGTTTATCAGTTTCATTTCGAGCACCTCAACAGTATCGTTCCTTCCCCAGTACCGCAGATATCGATGTGAATCCCTCACCTTCGCATCTTGTCGAATTTCATTCTTCGGTAACAAATTTCATATATCCTTTAGTATAATATTCGTCACGTAACATTTCATCACAGTTTACAAGTCGCTGCTGCAGCTTTGATGGATCGGAAAAAAGGTAATTGTTTTTTTTTTATCGCGAATAATACCGCTCTGTATTAACATGCGCAGATACAACAGGCGTCGTACGTAACATATAGTTATGGCACATTAATTGTGTTTACAGTATATTCTTGATAGTTGGGACGGCTTTTAGTTGGCATGCAAGAGCGTCGTTTCGACTGCAGTCTGATGCATATTTTATGGCACAATTAAATCTCCCGCTGCAGCGGCGCAGGCCGAGCTTCCTGCCGATGTTGTAAAAACTTCACTTTCCAGATCACCGTCGATGCTGGTGTGTGTGTGTGTGTGTGTGTGTTTAACGCAACGCATATTAGGCGTGCGTGTACGATGAAAATGTCGCAAAATGCCGAGACAAAATGACAATGAAAATAAATAAAAAAAAAAAAATATTAAATAAAAGCAAAAAAATGAGAGAGAGAGAGAATCACGTCTGAGGCTGGCCGCTGCTTACTGCTCGTAACAATGACACGACCCCGTAAATTTGCTTCTTTATTTAATACGAGCGTCGCGACTGCGGACCTCGGCGTTTCACTTCTCTTAAATCGTTTGGGGTATGTGACGCGGCGGTGAAAACGGGTGAGAAAAGTTATCAGAAAGAAGTGGAGACGGCCTTTCGCATCCCTCCCTTTTCATCTTTTTCTTCGTCTTCTTCTTCCCCTTCTTGTTTTTCGCGTTTTATTTCCTTCTTTTTTCATCATCCAGCTTCTCCTGTACCACCGAAATGGTGACGTATAACTGATATTAACCACGATCAGCGGACAAACCGCTTTCGTGCCTGGAATCCGCTGGCTTATTCCTGTCCGAATATCACTGGCGAACGAATCGCAAGTCTGAAGGGTCTGGAGGAGGGGAATTACCTACGCCGCAAAGATATACGCCGACGTTTATCCGAGTGTGGTAGAAATTAATCAGATTTCGTCCCTTTAGTAGGAGTGAAAAAGGAATCTCCGAATCGCGTTACAAATTCACCGAACGTTTTTATCACTCTTATGCACATATATACATCGAATACGCTGACGGATTTATTAGACCAGTTCTTCTTTTACCCAGGAAATTGAAAAGCTTTCAGCTATATATAACCCGATATCTGTAATTTATAGATATTCAAATCCCTCCGGATGCTGCAGCTGCATCCAATTATCCGAAGCAAGTTGACTCTAATCTGTTTTCATATTCGGGATGATCGACTAATTGCGTCAACAACACCTCGCCGATAATTCTCACTCGGAACTTCTTGAAATTCAGAGATGTGATGTTGAGATAAGTTCTCGATTCCGGGTGCGAAATCACGCTCGACATACTCTCTCCAACATCATCGTCTAGAATATTTGATCTCTGAAGTTGAGACGGCGCTGCATCACCTGTACCTGCATGTGTACATCGAACTTATTATTTGTGCAAGGAGTTGTCATCTAGGTTAATTAACCGAAGTTATGGCAATATAAAATTTCAGCCGATCCGTTCCGCTTCAATAACCAACCAACTTCCAGGTCGAAGGTCGGAGTTTGCTTGGGTGAGAAGCGAGTATATAAGGTATGCAAAGTTCTCTAATAACCTGCAGGAACTGTACAACTGTATAATTAATCAGACAAATTCTCTACGAATATTAAATTTCCACCGTCGACTCGATCTAATTATCATTCGCCGGATGTCGGTCGGTAAATTCCAGTTTCAATAAAATTCGCAAACTCTCGGGAATAACGTCGCTAACTGAACGCTGATTTCTAAATTGTTTGTTAATTCATTGAATACGTATCCTGTCAATTTTCTTGGGAATTTTCATCGGGTCTCGTCGCCGCGTTGTACGTATATTCTCGTGAAATGCTCGGCAATAATTATTCTTCGCTCGTTTCTCGTTCCCGTGAAAATTTATCGCCCGATTCATCCCCCGCAATTTGAACAGATGTCGAACCTACGTGCATACCCACCGCAAAAGCGACGACGCGATACACAAGTTTTCCCCAGCATGCAATACGTAAACGATTGAAAAAATTCCACCCACGTGGCCGTGCAGCGAAGCCGACGGATACGTTGCCAATGCATCGATCATTTGTACGCACACGTGCGATATATAGTAAATTCGCTGCGGAAAGTCGCGAGGTTTTACTCGTGCAGTCAATTGCTTTCATCGTCGTATTTCGCACACCGACATTGAATAATAGATTTGATGCACTTACGCCAGCTGATTGAACCTGATCGCCGCTGTCCATTTGAAATTGCTATTTTTCCAATTTGATCTAATCAAATGGCAGATAGCCTGGAACAGCGGTGGACGAGTACTTATCTCGCATCTGTATTATATCCGTTAATGTAACAACCCGAGAACTTGAACTTGCTATCGAATCAAATTTATCACTCTCCTGACGTTTTTGAGCTATTTCTGGGCTGCGAAGGCCGCGAAAGCTGTTCAGATATCGCCGGATAATCTTCTCCTCTTTTCTCATCCCGTTTCGCGCTCCACGCGTTACGAATCGAAACGTCGCTCTCCTCTGAGGTCCCTAATTTTCAGGCACGCCAAATATTTAACCAGATTTTTCAAACAATTTCGAAACTTCGGGCATTTCTCAATGTCGCGATATTGAACTCGGGTCGAATCGCTCCGCGGGCTTCGGAAGGGTAAAAATTCGCGTTTCCAACGAAGCATCATTATCTCGTCAACCCCTCGATCCGCGATCTGTTTGATATTTTTACCACCGACGGTGCTTCGCTTGCGATTCGACGATAATTTATCCTTTTTCTTTTTTTATTCTCTCGTTCTTGAAAATTTAGACATGCAGATTGAAAAATAAATCGGCCCGAGACATACGGCAGCTTAATCGGATACACGTTCGATTAATTTCAGCCCAACTCGTCGCCGAGAAGATGTGGTTCGGTTTTATGTATTTCGGGAAACGCAAGTCTCCGGCTCTGAAATACTCGCCTAGTCTACTCAACGGACGAATATTTTTTTTCAGTATCTGTAAAAATAAATTTTCAGAAAGGTGCATTTGAGCGACGCCTCTTCGAAAACCGTCGGAACATATTCAAGCATCGAAATGCGAACGAACATTGATTTCATTGGCGGTTAAACCGTGTTCCGGGTGACGTATGAAATATGACGGCATATTACTCCCTACCTGTGATTCGGTCTGCCTCTCGAATGATAACATCTTGTTAAAAGTTGTTATCGTTACGATACTATACTTTTTCTCTTTTTCTCTGTCTCGTGTTACTGCTTCAATAAATATTACGACTTTTTTATTTATTTACACACGCATAAACATAGTTTTTTACGGATCAAAACGTCGCCGTTGGCGTAAACACTGCTGGGATTTTTCGCTTGTATAATAAATTAGCGGTGTTTATTACACATACATTATATGTATATTATACAATGAGGGCGACAAAATTTGCGGTTATTTTTTTCTCCTCTGGGTTGTTACAGGTTTTAAAAATATCTGATCAAATCATTGACATTGAAAAGCTGATTCCCGTAAATAAACCGAACGGTCGTGCGAACACAATTTGCTAAAAACAAAAAAATTGATCGTAAAATACAGCGAAAAGATGAGCCACGCGTATCATTCAACGGAAACAGTTTTTTAATCCACGTTTCTAATCCAACGTACCGTAGCGGTTTAACTTTAGTCCGAAGAAGCGCCGGTGCGATGATGTATATACATATGTTACACATATACATGTAAATTATACATACCGGCTAATTTGACGGAAGCAGAAATGTAAAAGCTTTTGACTCCGAGAAGGGGAAACGCTCCCTGTTATACATAACGTCACCGTTATACTTATTATACGGTTAGAGAAGATATGCCTTGCGTAATAAAACGTGAACACGGGGATTCACGAGAGCGTGAGTCCATCCATAATGCCCGAAGTTGTCCGACGTGGCAGAGCTTATTTGAACGAGCCAGCTCATTTGAAGAAACAGAGACAGAAGCAGAAGAAACGAGATTACTCACCTCGCAAGTTTTTGGCTGTCATCAAAGCGCCGAGTTTCTGGGAGCGAGGAAAAAAAAAAACTTTACTCTTCGCGTCGCAAATCACCCCCGGGTTGTACATCCACTGCGGGGATCGCGGTACCACAAGCATCTCGTTATACACATCGTACATTAGCACAAGAAAAGTGTTCCCAGGAGAATACGAGGAGGAGTAAATGGTTGAAAATGATATATTCTAACAGGGATGAAATTTATCGCGTTACAGCGCATTGTCGACATTGCACATGTGTGTGCGTGATATATGTATGCCGTGACTCCTAGTTAAATACCTTTCGCATTAACGTGGCTTGCGAAATGAATAATGAAAATGATTCTCACTTTATAATCAGCGTATTACCGGAGACGGAGGCTGAATCTAATGGATTTTGTTACTTCTTTGAGACTTGTGTAGAATAATTGTTCAACAGGTTGAGGTGAAAAGTTTAAGCACCGAGTCTTAAGAAATGTAGAATAACGTCTCTTCTAATGTAACGTTATCTGCTTGCGACCTGAGGAAGATCTCCTTTCTTCTTGCATGTGGATTTTTCTTTTTTTTTTTTTACTTTTGTGGCTCGTCCGCTTTCGTTGTTATTGGCTTCCACTCCCTCTGCTTGCACTTTTTCTCTCTGCACTGTTATCTCGATCTTTTATTCTCTATTTTATTTTCAATGTAGAGTTACGCCTCACTTAACGTGGCGGTCTAAGGTTGATCTTGACGATGTTATTTCACTGACAGGAAAAAATTGTTGATAAAAAGTTGTCGACGTGCCGCATATTACAAGCTTAATGTCACTCAGATTTGAGGAAAAAAATGTTATACCGCACTTTCTCTAACTTCTTATTTTTTTTTATCCATTTCTTCCACACGGTTATATATGTATATTTTGGCAGAGAGGACTTGAGTATGCGGGCTAAACTCCCGTGATTTACATACTTATAATCTGACAGTCAAGATTCAACACGCATCAGCCAGATTTTATTTTATTGGACTTGTTTAGGCAATTTTATTTCTCTGACGTGCGGACAGTTCTTTATACTTTAGATCCTGATTTGATTTAGAACCGTGCCAGGATTGATATATTAATAAGGCGAATTTGGTAACATTTTTGAATAACGTGCACAGAATTTATAAACGCACACAAGTCATTTGCTTGGATTCTTAATTAAAATTAGTCGAGAATCTTTTTTTTTTACTGCTTGGCTATTTCGAGATATAAATATTCGGAATTTTGAAATAGAAAAATTTAAGTTGAACTTCACGAGCAATAAAGAATTCAGAAACGGAATACGAATTGAAAAGTGAAGCTTCCTTTGAATTTCAACACATCGCATAGCAATGCAAAGACAAATTTTTCCCTTGTGAATACGAATTGCGAGAAATCCCACGAGAAATTACGTTATATAAATTATACGTCCCCGTCTCTCCGGATGTTCAATGTTCTCTGAGCAGCCGCGCTGTTCGGGCAAAAAATGTAATCCGTTTTCAATGCTGATCGTGAGATTCGATTGGATCTCTTCGTTAAGTTGAACGGTATAGCATGAAAATTCCTGCAAATCGATCCGCGAAGTTTATATATCGGTTTACCGAAGAAAACGGATTACATATTCTTCCAGTGTTAAAACGGAAAACTATCGTCTGATTCGGGACAATTTGCAGATAGATAATTCTCGCGCACTTTTTGAAATGAAATTCTCTTCTTCCCAGTCAGAATTTTCGTAACTGAATTGACAAAGACAGAAAGAAAATACGAAATCAAATAAAATCGAAATTCTGATGATATATCAACGGAAGGATTTCGTCGAATCGAATGAGACATTTCTCCGAGTGTGAAAATGTTCGGAATTGTTGGCCCATCGACACTTTCAACGACCTTTCGAGGCTGTATATCGAATTGGCGAAGGCTTGACCCCTCGCAGAGATTTGTCGTAATATTTTCCTCCTTTCCCCAAATCCACGCATGGCAGCGTCTCTCTTTCTCCTTTCAATTTATCGTGGGAACCTTGCGAAAGTGTGTCACCCAAATATGTGAAAAATAACCCGATGAAAAAAAGAAAGACGTTCGTACTATAGGTACGCAAAATCGGTAAGTATTTCTAAGATTTTTGTCGCGTCCTTTCGTGTTACGCCCTTATATCTGGCTTTTTAATGACCCACCATTCGTTCATTATTTCCGTCGCCCTCGCGAATGTCGCAAGTTCTGCGACACGGTAAAAAAGTCGTCCGGGGATTCTAATCGCCTAAGTAAGCGATCGCATACCGATAAACTTCGCTCCGCTAATTATATACCAACTCGTCGATAAATATATCCGTCTTCAATGTGTCTGCAGTCGGGGGCGAAATGTACCTACGTGCTTCTCGAGAGAGGAAATTCTCTACAGCGAATATAACCGCGACGACCACGTGGGCCGAGCTGTATAGAAGTAGGTTTAATATATATATATATACATACACATATGTCCCAGCAGCTATACATACGTTATAATGTTCGATCAGACGTCAAAACGGCGTCTGCGGTCTCGATTTCGTCGAGACTTTTCAGTCTTCTCTACTATTTTTTTGGCTCACCCGCGAAAATAGTCCGCACTCATACGCCTGTCTTCTAATATAAGTTCTTTATACTCATTTCTAGCTTCTTCATTTTTTCACATAAATAAAATATCATCCCGCTCTTTTGTCTATCGCAGAGTCAGGCATCGGTACGTATATTTTCTTCCAACTACACGTATCATGCTTTATGAGAATTTTTGCGCAGGTCACAAACGTTTCGACGTCACTAAACCCGCTCGACGTGTGAGAATGATCATCCCAATTCATCTTGTCGCTGTTCCAGCTTTGTCGCGGAAAAAACGATTCATCCTCGATCAGAATAACGGAACACACAATCTGGTATCGTCATCGGCGAATTGTCTCGTCATTTGTAAACTTATTAGCTTCTCCTTCGTTCTCGACGCATCGAAATTTAAAACACGCGACAAAATTTCTCACCACCTTAATCGTTCGTTCAATCCTACGTAATATCATCAGCTGTAGCATTTATCTTATCAAAGTTCGAACGTAAGTGAGTTCGCGTTATATACGTATAGTCAACTGCGAGATGTTTTTCTTCTTAATATAAAAGACGGGAACAAACAAACGTAACGGTCGAACTTTTCCCGTGTATTATAGACATACAATAAAACGTGTCAAAGTATTGCGAGGACATTGGTGGTATAGCTAGGAAAAAATTGATCAGAACCAGAAGAATTGGCGATAATCGAGCATCACTGGAACGAGATATGAGAATATAATATGCCCGATATAACGTGAAAGGTTTATAATTATAGACTGCAAGAAGGCCGAACGATCCGACGAAGGTTTTATTGATCGCCCAGCTTAGGCATTTTTTATACATTGTTGAATAAAACTAACAGGCGTAATACATAGCCTCGTGTATTTAAAAATTGTTCACCGATTCGTAATCTGTTTCCAGAATAATTTTTAACCCTACCAAATTTATTTAATAATAATAATAATAATAATAATAATTATTATTATTATTATTTATTCTCACTAACCTCGCCTTAATGATGCGGTTGAAATGTGGCTGAGGCACACGTGCCTCTCTTGTAATAAACGCGATGCAGTGACAAATGGCGGTGGAGCTTCGCTTCGTTACGCCCACTCGACAACAGGGCACATTTTCAGCAGAAGCTAAACCTGGGCGTCACCGCAAAGGACGTATTTCTTTGAAACATCTTTTTTCCTCTCATTCATTGATGTTCGTTGTTTTTGTTCCACTTGCTTTTGTCATTACGGTTTTTCTAATACCGCCCTTTCTTCTCTCACCCTTTTTCTACGCGTATCGATCTGACTCTCGTGCATCGTGGAATTTGAATTCTGAATGAAGAAGAAAAATACTCAAACTATCAATTACTCGCGTATGGGATAAACTTTTGAAAGTTTCGTCTGATGTTGCGTATAAAATTCCGCGCCATTTGGTGTAAGGTTTGTATTATTTTTTTTAGCAACGACGATTGAATTCATGCGCGTATGGATCTAGGCGAAATTTCAGTCACACGGTATTGGCGTAAAGATTCCGTGTACGAACTTTTCTCATTTCCAGCATGTACAAGGATTCTTGAAAATTTTGCTTGAACAAGTAAAGTTTTTACGAGGAACTTGATTGAATATACACTTGAAGGTACCCGACATCTTTCGCAACGTGGCTGATGGTACCTAGATGGAAAACGACTCTCTCTGCTCGTAATAGATCTTTCGAAAAAGTTTTAGAATTCAATTAGCCAGGAAAGTTATGCTTTCGGAATAAGAGAACGCTCTCACGAAGCGTACGAGGCAAGTGAGTCGAGAGTTTTTCAAAATTAGTAAAAATTTCGACAAAAATTAATAGGGGCTAGCTTTGGTAATTTTACAATTCTCAATACGGGATCGAAAATCCAGTATTAGAATCATTTCCATCTTGGAAACCACGAGAAAACAACAAGAATATCGTAGGATCAACTGCCGAGAAAACAGTCCACGATTCCTCGGATTTATCGATGTATTTTTTCAACAAGTGATCACAGCGAATTACGACTATTTACAACCGTCTGCTCTCGTGAAATTACATCGACGTACTAAATGGGTTGATGCAAAATCTATTACAATACTGAGACATATTGTCAGCTAAATGAGTTCGCAGTTGATAAAAAAAAAGAAAGAATATCGTTTATTATCCTTCGAGGTCATTTGCAATAACGTAAAGCGTGTTTCTTCAAAAATACCTTTCAGTAAATTTATTCGTAGCCTCTGATCTCGAGGTTAAGTTTTGCTACCCGGAGTTCAATCCAATTTGCATCGCTACAGATTATAATCCGTATCTCATGACTAATTAGCGAGACGTCGCGGTGTATCATCGATCATACAAAATTACGTTAATAGATCATTGGTAGAGGGGATACAATTAGCATCTGTTATACCTACACGTTCATATGTAAATTGATACAGAATATTGCGAGGCGGTAGTAAATTTTCAAACACGACCAGGCAAAGGTAATGAACAAACAAGGAAACACAGGATGTAAGAGAGAGTATAGCTGTATTTTATGGTTAAAAGCTCACGAATATTCGATCCAGATTGAATTGTGGCGGGAATTGCAAGTGGCTCGTGCAGAATGTCGATCCTGAAAACAGGCGTGTTTTTACGCAACGCTTTGTTCTTTTCAAAACCGCGTTTACATTCCACGCGAGATGAATTTTCATTCCAAATGACAAAGGGATATTAAAAATGATATTCAACGAGCCCAAAATTCTGAACTGCTCGAACGTGGCTTGTAATAAAAGCAACAAGAGGACATTCAGCAAGATTCTACTCCCCCGCGGATTAGCAATAACCAAGCCGTTGTTAATCCCGTTGATATTTTCAAAAAGAGCTTTTCGAAGACCGGAAGGGTGGATAAAGCGAGCAGGAAATCCGGCAGCACGAGCTGCTTCTCCGGCAAATGTTTGCAGGGTGATTAAGCTGACAATGCGGTTGTTTTCTGACGTGCCTGTATTATGTGTTTCAACCTACGTCCCGAGCTCATAACTTCCCGAGTGCATGTGTGGTCTATGGCATTCGCTCGCATCCCCATCAAAAGTCAACAAATCCTAAACGAGGCTTGCAAACAACCGATGACTTCCTCCCACGAGCCGCCGTGTGAAATGAAATTACAGTAATTGAGGCTTCGGGCGCAAGACGACGCCTGAATGTCACCGTCATTCCCACATTTGACTCAACTTTCACCCAACATTTGGCCTAGAGTTTTCCCCCAATGGCTTATGGCCGTCGTACGTCCCGATTTGGTCACGCTCTACACGTCTCGCGGTCTCGCGTCATCCCGTCGTTGAGAGAAATTTCCATTACATCTGTGCAGTTAGACGGTCCATGCCTTGACTATTTCTACCTTTTACCATGACCGAAAAATACGATTCCGGGTAAAAAATGAAATTCAGTTTTCAAACTGTGAGCGGAAAATCTGTAACCGTGCGTTACCGGGCCGATTCTCGTCTCACCTGTTGCGATTTGACGGCGAGAGACAGAGAGAGAGGCGTGGCGAAATTTAGCGAGCTTTTATCATCCCGGCTTCGAGGGTCGCGCGAATTGCCGAGTTATTGAAACTTGACGGTGAGCCGGGGGTCGCAAAGCGATTCGGGGGAAAAGCTCGTTTCCCCTTCACGCCGTTTTCTTTTCCGTTGAGGTCAGCCTTCCCTTCGCGACTCCTCGCACGGCGAATTTTTTGGGCTTAGGCTCAGCGGTTGCGGGTCAATCGCGACTGGCCAAAGTCGGGAATATTTGAGTCTCGGGGCGGGAGAGCCGACACTTTGGAAACACTCGATATTCGAGGGCTGTGCAGGGCCGACTATCTGCCTCAGTTTTCGGTGAGGCGACGCCACTCGTGTCTCGATAAGGCGCTTTAGATTTCGCTGAAATCTTCGCAAATCGCTGATCCGGACAATGAAAAACTCCGATTTAGATGATACTTCGCCGTGTATCGACCTTGCCGGAGAAGCTCGTGGATATTCAGACATTGATACATCGAAGCGAACGCGCGTATTGAGATAAATGTAAAGTTTAGTCTATTCGGGGTAGCGTAAAAGCTCGTATTTTTTTTTTTAGTTGTAAAACCCAATTCACCCAATTTTTATCCATTTTCCAATAAACCAGGGTTTTATTACATTTTCGTGAAACTTGTGCACATTTTCAATATGTTCAAGCGTCCGCGGCCGATTGCTCGTAAAGAGTCTTGGAGAGTTCACTACATCGATCTCATAGTTCGCGAAGTGTCTGACTGATTTTTCAATGTTCATATTTTTTCGAAACATGTATTATATTCCCCACATCTGACCGTGGCGTTAGATTATCTATCTATATCCAACCTATTGAGAAATAACAGTTTTTATTATAGGTATTACCGATCAACGTTTGCTCTTTGATATGTAAAAAGTTAGGATTATTTTGAAAATACAAACATTTTGTGCTATCTAATTCTTTCTTACGTTATTTCTTTTGTCCATGCTCGTCTGTGCTAAAAACAGCGAACAAATTAATTTTTTTTTTCATTTCGCTGAGTTTTATTTACTGGAAAATAAGAAGAATTATGAAAGAAGATGAAAGATTTCGTGGGCATCATTAATTGAGTGAGGAATTATTAATGATCTCAAGGCTACACAATTTCAGGGTTCAAAACAGTTTTGATCCTCTGTACTTATTCTTTTGTAGAGTATTGTAATACAATCCCGTACCGTGTAAATTAACGCGCTGTTCTTTGAAGAAAATTAATTTTCTGGATTCCGCAATAAACACATGAATTTCAAACTCTGTGGGATGCTGTTTATATTGTATATTATATTGAATACATATATTTGGTAATTTCAAGGAAATTATTCCTTGTGGTAAAAACGGAACAAAACTACTGGAACCGTTTCATTTACACGTATACAGTATATATCAGGTTTCCGTCGAATATCATATCAGGGATATGAAAAAATATACAGCACAGATCCCTGCCCGGTGAGCTTTGTGTACGGTAAACTTAACGATATCTAACTCTCGGTGTCTGTAAATTACAGCCTGTCAGATACCGTCAGAGGGACATCGCTAAACATTGTTTCACTTTCTGAAACAAGGCTGTACAAAATTTTTCCAATACTTGTCTCCCGTCTCTGACTTACCCTGCAATTCAGGAGTCGGATGAGTTTTTTGAAATCTCATATAAAAAAATTCCAGTCACGGTAAATGGAAATTGTGAAAAATACGTTAGGTATTTCAGATAGGCTGCAGAGACACATTGTCAAGGTATACCAACATATTTCTTGCGAGCTTAAGGGCTTCGTAATTTGGTCTCGTTTTTCACAGCGGGCAAAAGACGTTCCTCGAAAGTCGGGAACGAGGCAAAGAAAATAGAAAATTCAAACCGTTCAAGCCAGCGAACGTATGTTTCATCTACTCTTTACTTCTTTACGTCTTTTTCGTTGTTAAAAGTTTAACGCAGAAATACGAGCCAAGTTCTAATCGAATCGGCGACGCCAAAGGGGTTGGCGATATTCGTAATATTTTTCTCCGAGTCTGCGGATCGATGAAAATTAATCGGAAAGAGGATGCGGGCTGCTTATTGAGGTCCCCGTCTCACCGAGAGATCCTCGTCCCTTATGAATATGGAAAAGGGTTTTTGGGATTGCTTCAAAGCGGTGACGGCAAACGGTGAATTGCGTTTATGATATAGATGTGTACAAGTCTTGGCGGATCAGCCGGATGTTCATAGAGAGAGGAATAAACGGATCGGTTTCAATTCATCCCGGATCGCATCCACCGATGAATTGCAAATTTACCGGGATAATAGCCTCGCCACTTCCGTAAGCAGTTTACGTTACAGAACGATTCGGGTATGCGTGGTTGTACTATTTCAGACTCCTGCAATGCTGCGCTGCTGCTCGAGTGTAGGTACGCAGTTAATAATGGTCCTCGGTGTAAAAGCTCGGCGAGAAGGCATCGTTTCTCTTCGAAATCCAACGGATTGCTTCAAAGCCGTCCTTTCGCGGATTAGCGTAATGCCAACCGTCAAAGCGGCCGATTTTATGGTGTTTCTCCTTCTCTCTCTAAGACTCGAGGAATTCATGCGTACCGGAAGAAATTTTGCGCAGTCCCTGATTAACATATATTGCGATACTTTAACGGAGAGATTTCATTATTTACGACATTTGTTACGGCTCTGTGTATGAGAAAGTGAAAGAGCGGTCGTTTCGCATTTTCGTTTCTTCAATCTCGTTTTTTTTTCGAGAGAGAAACGGAAATAGAAAAAAGAAGGGTATAATACTCGATGAAGTTTTATCGACAAGAAAATTGCCTTTGTAAAAGTAAAAATAAGACAAATCAAACAAAGAAAAAAAAAAAAAAAAAGAAAAACAAACACACCTCTGGGGTAATTGATATTTTTAGTAAATTTTTACGTCTTCCTGAGAGTTGATACTTCTTTTCTCCTATATCGAATGTTCATTTATCTTTTGCCTCTATGCGAGCGCCTGAATTACGATAAATATTTTGATCATAAGCCAGGCGTGAATTTTACTCGCGTCATTCGTCTAAGCTCGATAACCTTTGACGATAACCATGGTATCAATCGAGCAGTTCGGCACGAGTGCCATTTTGGAGTATAAGTCGAGTTTGTTAAAAGCTTTTGTTTAAAAAAGGTTCGAGTGAATTGCGATGTGGGTGATAATAATTCGAGAAACAGCGCTCGTTCGCTTTCGGCAGAATTCGTGACGATCGCATTACGTCGGTTTGTTCTCTCTCTCTCTCTCTCTCTCTTTCTTCTTCGTTTAAACATTGAATAGCGTTCTTAATGTGGAAATTTTTGTTTAATTTGTATAATTATGATATGTTCCCAGTTGGAGAAAGACGTATTATGGATACACGATAAATAGAATGTATTTGCTAGAGAACAATTTTTGCTTTATATAATCTGTAAATGGCCATAGTCACGATGCGTTACATAAGCCACTTAAGAAATTCCGTTCCTCAATTGTTTTACCAATATACGTGACGAACCAATTAATTTCTTTTTTTCTTACACTTGGTTACCGCCTTTCGTATATACAGCGCTGTACTGCATTGAATGAGAAAAATTGTGAAACGATAAAAAAAAAAAGACACAAAACACGGAAGTCCAGAGAGAGAGAGAAAAATGAATGAAAAAGCTAATTGGAATAAATCCCGATTGGCTTTATATAAGTGTTTCAACAATTGAAACAAGAGCTTTTTATTTTTACTCGGAGAAACACCGGAAAAAAACATGCTATAAAAATTAAAAATAAATACAACATACAATCGTATAACCGCCGATCTTTCTCTTCGATGAAATTTTTATGCATTGTGCAGCGAGGTGTACGTAAAGAATTATTCTTCAGACTTCGCGGAGTTGCTGATTCGAACGGTTACTGTGTAAGAATTTTAATTGCGTGCAAAAACGGTAAATTTTTTGGAACGTTCAGTGAATTTCGGAGGATATCGTGCGCCGCGTTCGTCACGGTACAAGTATACACATATAAGGCAATATCGTAACCGAACAAGAACCGAAGTGATTCGTTGTATCGACTGCCTATATTTTACGAACGAATCACGAGCCGAATTTATTTTATGATTATACAAATAATTATTTTTCTCTCGCACTAATGATGCTGATCTAAATTTAATTGCGTTGCATAATGCAGGGCTTATTGCGTCGTTTTGTTCTCGTCCAAGGGGTGGAAAACTGCACAAAATCCACCGCTAATTGATCACAAATAATAACCACAACCGGTATTTTACGCCGCAACGTGAACAATGAGACTGTGGAAAGAAAACGAGCCGCAAGGCTAAGTTGATAATAATTGAACGCATATATCGAGCACGCAGTAATTATGCCCCATATTATCGTATATCGCAGTCTCGAGCGATACATTGTCAGAAAATTCACGGTGTCAATACAAGTCCACACCGATTAGTGTAAAATTAATCATCATCGGTGTAAATCGCTCGATTTTCGACACCAAGTGGTCCTAAAATCAACACCAATGGTGTGAACTTGTACAGAATATTTTCGGTGTTAAATTTAACACCGCATTTCCAACATTGTATCGTGAGAAAACTTTTTTCCCCCACTTTCAGTTCAATATATATTCATAAAATTTAACCATTGCAATTAAATCCAGTAAAGCAAAAAACGAGCAAGAACAAGATGCACAGATCAATGATCGCATTCTTTGATTAATATATTTGACGAGGAAGAAATTCTTCGACTTACGTTCAGAGTAAAGATGCAATGGAAGGTTGAGAATCCTGAAGGGTTGGTCGCCGGCAGGGGTTGAACGAACAATTAAAAATAACGAAAAACCGACGTCACAAAATATCGACGATAATTGTCAGCGAGTAATATTTGGCGAGGGAATAAAATTGCCAAATTGCGAAAACAAAAACGCACTCGCGACTCTCGTTGCGGGTGTGGGAAATCAGAAGACTTGTTTTCTGCGATGACGGGAGTCTTCGACCGCTTTGATCGACGGATGCCGGTGCTGGCAACGTGCGCGCGAACGGCGTACTGACGACGGGCCGCGAACTCTGGGACGTCGCGTCGGGACGCCGGACGCCGGGACACCGGGATGGGGATTTGGCGCGCGTTGCTCCGAGGAGGAGAGCGATCCCAGTAAATTTTTCGACGAATCGAATCGGGGGATGCGTTGTGCAATAATATTATTACCTGCCGATGGAAGAGGCTGCGGCTCGTGATCGCTGATCGTCCTTCCGTTTACTCAGGTGGTTTTTCCCAGCGAGATAAAGTTCGCAACGAAGAGCCAACCCGAGGTACGATCGTTTCGTGACTTCGAGGTGCAGCTTAGCTCTCGCCAGGGATGAAAAGATCGAGTCGATCTTAACGGGGCCGAAAGTGGTTCGGAACGACAAGACGTATACCTGATGTTGAATCCCGACGCGAGGCAGGCGACAAAAGATTTAACACTTTCGGTCGCAACCCTCTGGAATGTTCATGAATTTTTTTACACTCAGATCCTTCTTACTCAACGGAGTTGAAATATTTGGCCAGCCGCCCAGGCTCCGTTTCTCTCTCTCTCTCTCTCTCTCTCTCTCTCTCTCGGTCTCTCTGTCGTCTGCTGTATCACCTCGGTTTATCGTTGCTCGGGAAGCGCGTACAATACGCCTTGTTAGACGACGTCAATCTTTATTTAACTAAGCAAAATACCAGACGTTTTCACTGATTCAGGATATCTGACTTCCCTTTTGTACGAGTAGCCGTCGAAGAGGAGCCTCTTCCACAATTAAATGTCGTGGGAAAAATCGCGGCAAGAGTTGACGACCTTAAGCTTCGGTCAATTTTCTTGGAGCATCCGTCTCTTTGACATTATCTAAAGAGGCATTCGGGACGTGATAGGTATTTTTGAATGCTTTGCATGATGGTGTTGACTGACCGAAAAAAAATATCATCGATAACTGTGATCTGCTTTTTTTTATCAGATTTTTAAAAATGAGGATATATGTACATACATATATATAAGGATATATGTATGAGATTTGATTAGACATTTATTAATTGTATATTCTATAACTTATTGCACATAGACTGCGGTAGAATCTTGAACGGAGTTCAAATAGAATACTTTATCCTAGGATTTGTTGCACTTTTGAAATATATACGAGTGTTCAAATGTTTTGTATACGCTTACGTCACGTTTTGATATCGATGTTTGATGATCCCATGACGACGAGCTTATCAACTCTTGTTTCGTCCAAGGGCAAAACATCGATGAAAATTCAGTAACTCTCCTCGTTGTAAATTCTTTATCTCCTGGCTGGGTCAGTTAATCATATGGCAAAAAGGCAGCCACTGTTCAAAAATGACCGGCGATAAAAATGAACTTTGATATCTCGTCTTATTTGCACTCGTTCAATCAAGCCAACTCGAGTGACAATAACGAGCCCCTTTTCGCCGCTCAGTTGCCGGAGTTGTTCGTTGACACAGTGTGAAAGATGACGGCAAGGGTTCCGTCATGATCCGTGTTTATTGTTTAACAGCTTGGCCCCCCTCCTTTCCCCGCACCACAGCCGTTTCAGTGATACGATCACCGTCGCTGAATGATTACGATGAATTCTAATCGGAAGCAGGAATGACACCGGTAATTTTCCTTGGATGACTCTCAATTCGAAAATTCCTGACCTTGAAAATTGATGGTTGAGAATCGCGGAAGCATTTTACCCCGTAAGAACGTAACGATCAAATCATTTGTCGATTACTGTTTAAGCCTGCGTATCCTGCACAACGGACATGTGTGCAGATGAATAATAAAAAGAAGGACTGTTTATACACGGGGGACAAACTTACCGGAAAGAAGTTTTACGACTTCCGGTTGATTGGCTTCCGCGAACATGTATGGCTATTGTATGGTCCCGGGATGGGTATTTTTACTACCGCAAGGACTCCGAGGAGGAAACGAGCGTTGCGGTTGCAAATACCTGAACATTCGGGATCAAATTTTCCCCACGAATCTTTCGAGAGGCACAAGAATTAGTACAAATCTGGTGGATCACGAATGGCGCTTGAAAACAGCTCAGACCACGTCTTGAAGAATGAAATCAAATATTGACATTCCACTCGTTTTTCCCGCGGCTTACACAGTTTCCCGAACCCGGGTACCGGTACGTTTTTACGTGAATCCATACAAGCTTGATTGATGGTTTGTTGAATAATCGCGAGTACGCGGTGCGTCGGGGTTTTTGTCATATCGAGGACGATGAGACGCCAGAGCACGGAGGATGAAGAAAGGAAAACGAGAGTCTTCAGGTGCTGGGTGGTAAGAAAACAAAGGATTGGGGTTCGACTCGAGTGGGCTTATCAAAGTTAGCTCCGATATTCATGTAAGAGATATCTCAACTCAACAAACAAATACGGGATATTTCGACGAATTCCAATTTTTGTCGTCTTCTCTTTCATTCGTAGGTAAAAGAGCTGAGAATTAGAGTGAAAATTCGTCCAGATCTTGGATATTCCGATACTTCTATCAGACATCAAAGGACCAGACGGACTTGCTGTATCTACACATGTGCATAAAAACTTGCTTCAGAAGCATTGACTTTGTATCGAACGTGTTGACCAGTCTGGAAATTATTCAAAGTATATTTCTTGAATACAATTATTCGATTATATGTTATTTGTATTCTGGTACGGTCTCATATCTACGATGTTATACAAGTGAGAGTTGATCGTTTTTTCGAGTTGTCAACGTGTCGGATTGAAATTTATCAACGACCATTTAATCAAAGTGCGAGTTTCTTTCAGTTTTAGAAAATCAATGCGACATACACAGTGTTTGAAATGATTTTATCAATGAATTGTACCGTTCCGGGATAAAGTCAATTTGTACCACTTTATGTATGTCTAAAGCTAATTTGTACTAGCTTCGAAATCAAATAAATTCGCATCGCTTCCGAGTCAAATTTAAGCCTAATTGATTGGATGAAAGACATGAGCCCGTGAAGTCAATCTGTACCACTTTGGAATAAAAGCAATTTGTTCTCCTTTGAAATCAGATAAATCTGCACCAATTGTAAGAGGCGCGAAAAAGAATCCAGATCGACTAATCAGGTTAAAAAGTATATGTGAATTCTCAATCCGACGAGTGTAATGCGTTTCAACGGAAAAAGAAAAAAATGTTTGAAACCTGTAACGTAAATCGTGAAGATTAAATCAACAAAAAACAATTCATAGTTTAATTAAGAATCATGGAGTTTGACGCATAATTCGGAGACTTTCGTAAATTAAAATAACAGAGACGCGGACCGATGAAAAGTCTGACTCGTCCCGAGAATAGTTAAAAAATTTGTTGTGAAGCATTTTTTACAATACTTGGACTTGATTAAGCCATTCTCACTGTCAGACAGTACGATCATACGGTGAAAATAACGAAAAATTTTTTGTTCCTCAATTTATCATGTAAACTCGGTGAAATACATGCTTATTTACTAACCTTTTTTCCACCAACAAAAAGCACTGCAGTGTCTGATAACTGCTGGAAAATTCAGGGCACAAAGTCTTTATATCGTACGGCTTTCGAGTCTCCGTGGGTCGATCCTGTTTGGCTGTACCGTGAAGCCGACTTCAGGATTGTAGATAAGAGTGATCCAAAGTCATCTCGTCAATGTCTTTTCAGAAGTAATTTTCAGCAGGTGATTGTTATTCTCACGAACATGTAGAAGTTACGCTTTGCACTGTATCAAAAAAGTGGGTTTTGCCCCTTTTTGCTTCTCTTTGCTTCTCGACATAACGTGGTCAATTTATACGTGTTTCAAGTATTTAATGAACAATCCCCAAAAATCTTTCAACAATGTCAAATCAGGTGTTTACACGGGAGATAAAATTAATGGCTGCGTATAAAAATAATTTGTAAGAGTGGATCGACGGAAAGATTTCTGCCCATTTTTTGCAATATTCATACCTGTTTATTAAAGCTGAAGGGGATGCCGCGATTATGCGACGGTCGAATATTTCCAGGCGATAATCATACTCCGAATTCCCGCAAGGGATGCCAAAACATTCGGTAAGAATGTCTTTGGCTGCAAAGTTCGCAAGGTTGTCCGTTTTCCACGATTCAGCAAGTTTCGCAGACTCTATCCCACTGCAAATGATTCCGCGGGTAATTAACTCGATTTATCTTAATTCTTGGCATAACGTAACCGCAAATCGACGTAAGCAATTAGTCTTCGTCCCAATTCACCGAGGCGCCCTTCTCGGTTAGACAGACTGTGAAATAAGAGTAACGGACAGGCGTTGATAATGCAGATATACCAGAGAGTCACCCGCCCACCTGTCGAGGAGAGCTCGCGCCGTGAATTCTAATATAAATTGTAGCCCGAAAGAGCGTCGACGACTCTGTAATTAGTTGCGGCTAAGTGGCCGCGTGTCGCCGTGAAGAACGTCGGGAATCCCCTGCAGCCTCTCGGAGAACCGTTCGCGTTCCTCCAACTCCCCATCTTTACTACACATTACAGGAAAACGAACGTGGAACGAGATCTCGGGCACGTGGACGGTTCTACGTATCGAAATATACGGGACAAAATTTCATATGAGTTTATTTTCGACCGTCGTAATTCCTCGGTATTTCACTTCTGTACCCGCTTTACGCGCCCGATTCGGAACTCCGCGGTTTTATCGTAATCGCAGGAACTAATCTCTTCTCGAATAAATATTACAACTACGTATGTAACCTCAAGTCACGACGGGCAGCTAGAGCAAAAAAGGAAAGTATTCGTCGCGGTTATCTCTCGTGGGAAGAAAAATAGAGAGAAGGGGGGGGGGGGGGGGGGGAAATGACCTGCCGTACGAATTCGGACGGAAGTGGTACGTTCGGATAAGGAAATTATCAGGCCTGCTCCTCGAGCTATAACTGATACCGTATGCACGAACGGCCACGCAATCATTTGCGGCTAAGTGAGTACGTGCCGTTCCTTATGTGAAACTGAGGCTATCCGCATGACGAATTCTTAGTCCCTCAGCTCTGACAATCATTTACATACGCACGTGAATCGTGCGATGAATATTATACGTATAGCTAGCTAAGGCGTATCTAGGCAGACCTACGAACGTTGAATTCCACCCGGTGGATTCGTTCTGTCAAAAAACGAAGCGTTCCTGTCACCGCGTGTCTTCGTCCTCCCACGTAATCGAAATTAACTCCCGATCGACGATCAAACTTTTTTTTTCAGGAGAAAAAGCACCCCGTGATCTCAAATTTGGAGGCTACTTTTTGCGTAATATTTTTGCGAGTATTCTGCATAAGTTATTCAGTTTTTCATTTTGGTAAGATCGGGAAATTGCTCAGTGAGTAATTCGTGTCAAGAGGAAAATCTGGCGCTGTCGTATTTTCTGGAAACAAACGACTCGCAATGGCTTAAGGTGAAATTACCTCCGAAGCTCGTTCACGAGGATGTATCAAGACGGTAAATAAATGTCTCGGGAATCACGTAAGAATATCGTTGATCAAAGGGAAATATCAAGTGAAAAAAACAAGTCAATCCATTCAAGTTGAGACGTCGAGTTCCGAGCGTTTCGCGTATTTCAACAAGACGCGCGACACGGAAGCCAGAACCTTCTGTATTATAAATATCGCTTTGTGTCGTGTAACGATGTGTTTCTATGACTATAAATTAGTCACTCCGAAGTTGTCTGCTAATATCGGTATACCTATCAACAGACACGTGCCAATATTTCTGTGTATCAACCTGCCCACGCGGTGTCAGAGAGACGAGTCGAGATGCCGACATTCTGGAACAAAATACAATTCGCGAACAATGGAGACGGGGATGAAACAAGGATCGAGATTCCCCGAAGGACGAGCTTCGGAGAACAATTTATGTGAATACTGTTGAGGATCGGATTCTGTTCGGAGGCCATCTTTGGTTATTGGAAGGACGCCTGTAAGTGGATGGGAGCAAAAAGTGTATCTGGTTACTGATAATTGACGCTCGGCGTCGCGACGCGCGTCGTCGGTTACAGTCGTAACGAATTCGCGAGAGATTGAGAGTAACGGTGAACGCGGTATCAACCCTAATCGGAGGTGGATAAGACAAAACCGAAACAGCCCTGGGGTGCTTGAATGAGAGACGATTAAATTTCGCAATCAGAGAGGCTTCTGAGCGTCGACGATTATTCGCACCATTCCCTTAATCTACTACCGAATTTTAAGCGGTTCTTAATTTCATCCCCCGCGCAATTGATACTTTGTCTGCTTGCGATATATTTTGGGCTGTGAAGAGGGCATCGTTCGCTTCGATCACTCTTATCGCTTCGAAAATGTTCTCAGCGAATTTTCAAGACCAAGTTTCAGCGTATAAATTATCCCGCATCAATCTGACGAGAGTGAGGAACAACGTAAATGTTTATACTGGGCTTGGGTTCACTTGACGACAAATTTTCAATCTCCTCAGTTCTGCTAATACGATGTTATAATGTTTAGACACAGAGACTGATTTCGTTGTAAATCGGTGAGGCGCCTATCGCGTTTTGACAGCTGTTTTCAATTAACGTCAAAAATTGTAAACCTTGGATTTTCACACCGTCAATGTACGAGCAATCATAAACGAATCGCGGAACATCTGGTTCGGTCTATTTATTTACCGGCCGATCTCGATTGATCATTTGAGCGATCGTTGACGGCGATGAGATCGACACCGCGTGGTTTTAGTTATTATATCTGTAAACATCTAACGAACCGACTTTGTTTTAAATACAGCCGGCAATTTTATTTATTCAAGCACCTGTTACAGACGTCTCTTCTATATTGCTACGATCGTCGAATCTTATACAAAGTGGCAGATTGAGTCAATAAGTCTTACGGTTAATAAATAACATCACGATGAAAAACATCCCACCAACGCGATCACCGCGAGACTTCGTTAATAAACAACCGATACGAAATTGATATACACGGTAAGGAGGAATGCCTACTTCCATCTTTGAAAAGAATTTTAACATAACATTCGACTATTCTTTCTATCCTGCACCTTACGCTTGCTCGTAATATAACCACCAGCCAAGGGCAACGAAGTACGGAAGCCACGTTTTCACATGCTAATGCCATTAGATACAACAATTCACGAACGATTTCCTCGTCCCAGTGTCTGTCTCTTTTCGTATAAGCAGGCCCATAGCTGCGATAATGCTGTCATTGAAATTATTCCGCGATGCAAAAAAGTGTCTCGCATTCTTTCAACCATCGAATAACATGTACATTCTGGCTTAAACAATTTTAGACTCTCTTTTGTATATTATTATGCGTCTTGCGTCTTTGATCGTATTGTTAATCTTCCAGTCACGCAGACCCAATGTTTTCAATTTTTTACTGGCTGGACCGTTTTTATCGACTAATAATAAGGGTTCAATGGAAAAACGCTGCACTGAAGGATACCTTTTGCTCTTAGGCCGCTTGTTCGTTACAAATCCTCTCCGATAAGACAGACCAGATGATTTTCATAAAGGAGTTTGAAAACTGGGCTGAAAGTAATCGATACGGATCAGTTCTTGTCCGAGAAATCGTTTCCATTTCAATGTGTTTCGCCAAAATTGTGATATTTAATCTGCTTTCAATCTTCTTAAGTTTTCATACTTCTCTCGTTTCCTTGAATAAATGCAAATATGTTGACACTTCCAAGATTTAACCAGGTGAATTAGATAAGATCGCTCAGTGGTTTGTAAAAACTGAATTATACAAATCAATCAACAAAGAAACTTGTCAATCAATATCAAGAGGAGGTTCGCTTCCTTCAACGATCCCGTTCATCCCGAAAATTTCTCCGATTTTTCTACCGCTCAGCAGAGAAGAGAGTCGAACTTCGGATTAACTTCCGCTGATGTGTCTTTTTTTTACTAATCATCTATTCCTCATCCTCGCTTCTCCTTTTCTCTCTTTTTTTTGGTATTGGGCATCCGTCCCGGATTCCCTCGTCTAATTCATGTTGCTCATTCCGAAGGGATGTAATTCGTACAACCCCTGCAGGTACAGCAGACTTTGTAACATCGAGGTTAATAATCCGGTGGTTTCCACAACTATTTGGGATTAATACGTTCAACTAGATTCGGCTGAAGATCTGCATAATTCTGATGATCGACTGCGCAGAGTTAACAACATTATCGCGTTTCTCACGCTCATGCAGGGTGGGTTCTATTTCATCGAGGAGAGGACTAGCCGGTGAAAATATAGGCGGCTATAAGCCCTCCTCGCTGATTATCATAATATACATATTAATCAATGCTTTGCTGGCTGGTAGCTTTCCCGGCACTCAAGTGATTAATTAGGGTTCGTCGTGTATTTTCTTGACCTTTCTCTTATACTCCGGGGTCCAGCGAATTAAGTCGGTTGCATAAAGAAGCGCCCTGCCACGCGAGGGTGAACGGCGGCTGTGTTGGCGATAAACTGAACGCCCCCTTGAAAATTAATTATATCATCCTTAACAGGGTTGAACGGAGGGTTGCGGCGGAGAATCTGAACGATTGAACGGCTGAAAATTAGTCGCCTAATAGGGCGTTTAAAGCGCGTTGAGTAAATTGATGCGAAGAGTGGTTGTACTACTCAGGAGTTCCGCAATCGATTGAAAATAGTCGATTTTGAGACCACTCGACCCGTCGGTGTTTACATCCGCGAACGGATGCGAGGTCCGTTTGATATGCGAGTCCGTTTTTCCCCTCTTGGTATCAGGCGATAACCGGGCGTCGTTGAAAAGCGAGGATATTGACTCGGACATGAATTGTTGATGCGAGCAGTCTTCGGACGGCGATCGTGCCGGACACCCCGAGTCTCGTTAATCCGCGGCAACGAGCTTCTGCAGGAAGTCACAAATCCCGATCTCGACGCCTGTACCGATCCGATGCGATAGTCGTAAGAAAAACCGACGCTGTCGTTGACACGCATATCCATCCCCTTTGCTCACTGGGACAGGAAATTGCTCGTCACGGTCCCATCTTTCATTGAATATCCAATGAGCCGACCAATTGAAGATCACGTCTCTCTCGACGATTACTATTAGCCGACAGCCGACAGCCGACACCGCCTGGCAGAGGCACATTTCAGCATATTTGCACGCCGTTCGCATACGGGGCCTTCTTTGTGACCACTGTGTAATACGACATATAACGGACTACCGACTCAAGCTCTAACTCCAGAGTTCCTCTACCGCGAGCAGTAAACACGGAAAACATGCATTGTATAAACTATCGGTAATAAAATTGACTGGAGTCGTAATATTTGGATTACTGTAAAACAATTTTAATGGTCGATTCGGAAATTCAACATTACTGCGTTCACGGTGCATTTATTTTTTTACTGGGTAAAAATACAGACTGTTTTCATTGTGCGCTCATCGCAGTCTTCAGCCATGCCCAAATGACTCGGCGTTGCACTTTTGTGTTTTTCATGTAAATTGGCGAGGGTCAAACCCTTTAATTCGAGGTGCACTTTTGGGACTGATATGCAAAGCTGTAACGTGAGCCGTTTTACTTTGCACCAGCCACGTATCGCCGACTGAATGAGCAAAGTGTAATAAGAACTCTGCGGTTTCTCCGTCCCACAACCCTCGCGTGTTAAGCATCGTAGAGCACGTGTAGATTCTCGGAGTTTAGTGGCACCGACGAAGCGTATTTTTTACGGTCATGACTCCACCTGGCCGATGGATTTGCAGAGTTCATGAGTCGGGCTCTGCGGTAGTGAGAAAAACTCGCAAGTGGATTCGAATTTGGCCGGCAGCCAGTGAGACCGAATCGTCGGAAAATTAGCTTGAAATAATTCAAGCCAGAAGAAACAATTCCACGGTCCGTAAGCCACGGTTCGATCGTCTCAGCAGCGAAAATATCGCAGACAACGGTTTGCCGTTATTGACAGATAAATGAGTTGATTGTTGCCCCTTAGTCAAACTGTCAAATAGCCGTTCTCGACGCAACCGTCTTAATTTCGGATGCATGAATTTTCTGCTCTCTTTTTCTGACTTTCGCTTATTCGCCGAATCACGGATCGCTGCGCCGGTGTGCAGTTTACGTGAATTTTCACAGCCGAATCACTTCCTTCTCGACGCTGTTCGGTCGGCAGAAAGCTCTTCCTACATCATCGCAATATATTTCTGTTGAGCTTTTGGGGTAGTTTTTTTTTCCTACAGTAAATGGACAAAGATCAAGCCTCGAGGGATTCCGTTTCATCTTCGACTTTCGAAGGCTGCGACGAAAAATTTTCCATTTTCCTCAAAGCATATGCTGATCAGGGAAAACCTGCTCGGGAAATACCCGAATCAATCCTGCGGTCAGCCTGAGACCCGTGACCATAGCTCGACATCTTTTCCGTCTCACCAGCCGCGATGGAATCTCGAGGGATCTGGGTGGAAAAGTTATTCAGCGTCGGTGGATTGTAACAGAAATTCGTACGCTCTGTCCGCCTGAAATTGTTCTCGCAACTGGTATTACGTCTTGCGTGTTACGTTAGAATATGCAAATCACACCGACGATTAGCGATATTAGTTCACGAGCACTGTCGTTTGTAAAATTCTATTTAAATTGTATTCGGGTTATTTGACTGCGTGGAGGTTTTGCGTTTGTGCGGAGCGAGTCTACCCGAGATTGAGACGTTCTAGTGGTGATTTACAGCGTATACAATATATAATGTGTTATCACATAATTTGTGGCGATGCTTGAGACGCCAGAAATTCATGAGAGGAAAAAGTGTAATATCCTAACATCTTCTGTAGTCAGAGGAAAGATTGATCGCGGAGCACCGAGGAGTTCTATGTGTTTCGAGTAGACTCGATGCTTCAGTTTTTCATTTCATAAGAGAAAAATCACCCGGGGATCGGTCAGTGTTTACTTAGAGATCGGTTTGGATATTCGATCATTCAAACACTCATACGTCACTCATTTATACGTCGGCAAGTCTGGCGAGGTTTTCTTTTTTTTTTTTTTTTTTTTGCCACCGTTTCAACCATAGATTAAGAAATTGCACTTGGTGGCAGATTATCGATTTACATCGTGAATAAAATTTCCATGCGATTAAGGGCATGGAGCGTTAAACGAGTGCAAAATAGATTTGGGTAATAGATTAAAAAGTCGCAAAATTGCCTTTTCACCGTGAAAACGCCACTGGAATTTCACTAGAAAACTGCAAGATTGATTGATATTTTCAGGACTCGTATTACTATGTTTCGCTAACAAGTAAGTGGCTAATAAATTTTCGTATAAGGTTGAAACTTGGTAACGAGGTGGTCATTAATCCTACGAGAGTTGATTGCGGGCGCGCGGAATTCGACCCGTAGAAAAGCGAAACTTTTCGTAAAAGCATACAGCGCTAGGGAAAACTGCTAGAGATAGATAGATGTAGGCAGATATATATATATATATATATATCTATATATATATAGACAGAGAGAGATGTAAACGGACATCAATAACGTTAATTACCGACTAAAGCTAGAATACCGGGTTTTCTAACTTGAAAAATACCTAGCAAACAGTTCAACGATCCTAAATTATCACCGACGTAGCGTTGAAGTGGGCAGTTACGCAAGAGAAGATCTTCTCTGCACGCATTATTGTTTTTATCAATTTTTTTTTTTTTTTTTTTTGAAATAGCCTTAAGGAGGAGATCTTATCTCGATGCTTTTCTTTTTCCTCGCTCTTCTCCTCCGTCTTCTTTCCCGAAGATTATTGGCTCGGGACTCTTACCCTGCCCTTTCGGTATAAAGAGTATTTAGGAGAGCCTTGGGGCTCGGTTGAAATTTAATGGCTGGCCGGAGGGCGACCCTTATGAATCTTATGATGCTTTTCTATTTTCATTACTTTTTTTCATGCACAAATGCGTACCTGAGTGCCTCATGGTTTTGCCGTCAGAATTTTTTTTAAACAGGACACGAGACAAAAAAAAAATAAAAGGAACTAGATTTTATTCCTCCTTCGGTAGGCATCTTTCGTGATTCGCATACCTATACTTTACTCTGAATAAAAGCATCGTCAACGATTTACATGCGTAACGGTTAGCTGCAATTCACAAACTTGCTTCATACTAACGTACGAAATTATATAAAAATATCTAATAAAAATATTTGTTCATTTTTTTCGTCATCCATTTGCATGTTTCGTCAAATGAACCAATTCATTGTCACCTCTACCTGGGTGTATAAAATATTTGAGCATATCACGTAAGTATCACGATGGTTTGTTCCAGGCGCCGTTAAGTTTAGCGCTAATATCCAGCCTACCGAGTGAGTATCGTTCGAGGTTTTGCTAGACGCGATGAGCGTTTGGTATAGAATTTCAAGGATACAGAAGGGACACTCAGAAACTGCACTAGGTATGTTGACTCGACACAGTTGCGTATGTGGGTTAGGGATCAGAGGCTGAGAGTCGGAGGGTGAATTTTGTCTTGGGTACATAATACGCTTCCATGATATTCTATTACGAAAACCCGACTCCCTTGATAGGAACCTCGCGATCAGTTTTCAACCGACGCATTTCCCTCTCCGTCTCAGGCATCGCTGACGAGCCGCGAAAAATTTTCGGGTCCGAGATTTTTAAATTTCAAATTATACGTTGAGGAAAATTTCACCGGCAGACTTGAAAAGAAAAGAAAATTGAGTGAATAATTGGCGACGAAACAACTCTATCGAATTCGCAACCTCGTTTGAAGGCTAATCCCGACTGAATAATGTTTATTTTTACTCTCTTGGATCGGATCAGGCTAAATTTCGGCGAGCCTCCGTTTCTTATTCCCTGTAATATTGAGATCTATCTAGGTTATAAGAGGGCGAGTACGTGTCCCATTCGGTTCCAGGTAATTGCTCAAGTACCCTCTCGGAGAATAATAAATCTGGCTAAGTATAGACTTCTTTCTCCCGGTACAAACGAGGGTCGAGATTGTTCAGGAACTCTGTTTCCCAATGATGATGATGATGATATCGCTGTAACCGGAAGATCCGCCCACCGTTGACTTCCAAGTAGTTGGGAGTTTGACGGCAGTTTTATCTGGCGCAACCGTGTTCGTGCGGTATTGAACTCGACGAGTGGGTCAAGGTCTCAAACGTGTATAACATCCGCGATTTATATATGGCCAGATAAATTTTTCCCCGTGATTAGTCGAGCCGCCCGACTCGAGTGGAAGCAGCGCGATGTAATAACTAATTGCTAACTTGTTTATTTATGTGCGAATAATTAACGCGTTTATACGAAGGATTAGCTGCGGATGCTGCTTGAATAATGAATGCGGGCAAATTGATATGCCGCGGGTGCGCGATTTAATGAATTCGTCAGGGGGAAACAAGCCGAGAGTGACACGGCATCATCGAAATTACGGGCAATTAAATAGTCCTGCGTATTCGTTCTTTACGCCTCGGGATCCGAGAAGCATGTTTCATTAAAAAGATTCCCCGTTCCCATCCTCTTCTCCTCCCCCTGTGTCGTAACCTCTTCTTTCTCGCCGTGTCTTTCTCCAGTTTCACCCCATCTCGGCTGCTGTCACGTAGATATGGAACACGAAGACCCTCGCAAACTCTCTTCTGCTGCAACAGAAAGCGACGATGCTTGCTTTAGTTGGAGATATCCGATCCGCGGAATGTGATTGGAAATTAGAGCGCTCACGGTATGCATGTAAGACGATCAATTGTACCGCCAGATTGTCTCCGGAGTAAGGATTCGTGGCATCGTAGGCGAGCTTTCTTCACAATTATTATTACCAATGGAATAATTCTTGGAACTAACCCTTTCACAATACGATCCAAGCTGCTCGGTTGGAACATTTTCAACGAATTGGTAGAAACCGCCAATTAAATTTAATGTGGTTTCGGGATTTTCGATATTCGAACAAGTTAACAAATATTATATTATCTTTCGGTAACGGGTTTGCAGAATTATGTCGGGTCTTGTGCTATCGAGTCATGAAATGAGATATTATTACTTGCCTTACAAGAGATGCGCGTTCGATCGAGACTGCAGTCGGAATTTTCTTTTCCCCGATTCGAAATGATCGATAAAGCACGCGATACGTACTCGCGTCTGAATAGAATCGAGTATCTACGTTAACAGAAGGGCTTAAAGCGGAGCTGGGAATTCTCCTTTTTCTTTCACATATTATTGCAAGCTGCATCGCGACACAAAAGCTCTAGAGAAGCTCGTCTTCTCTGTTTCCTGAAGTCGGAATTCGCGCAAAGATGACATCTCGGGATTTTTATACTTCTCCACGGAGGAACTCTTTCCAAGATTCACATCGCCATTCGTGCAAGCTGTGAGCAGTGAACAAATATTTTCGCAAGGTCTCACCGCACCGCAGGGAAGAGCTTTCGCATGAGTAAATATCCTAACGGGGTATTTCACCCGCCGAAATTGACGCTCGCCAGACGGGCAATTTTCAAAAATATGTATGAAAATTCGGAAAACGGTGAACGATTCGATCGTGCCATTCGGCAGCTTGTCTCTAAAATTATATGCCATTCAAGCGAAATGTAACGCAGTTTTGGCAAAGAAATTGGAGAAATTCACAGACTCGGCGTATCTCAAAATAGGCAAAAAGTTGAATTTTATTACAGCCGCCTCAACTACGCGCTTTTCTCTCATACAGTCTTTTGATTGAGAAGTTTACATCCAGTCAGCACGAAGCTCCGAGTCGGTATAGTTGGGAAGAAACTTGTTTTTAAACTTTTTTTCGTTTCCGTTTCACTCTTTTATTCAACGCTGTTTCGTACGTGCTGAAAAACTGGGCTCTACGGAATTTCCCTTTTGATCTATGTAGACCATTTGTTTCTCTTTTACAAGTTCCGTGAGCGGTACATTCAATATTATTATTATTACTTTTATCATCGTTATTATTATTATAATATCAAGTACCGGGGTTGAAGCAGCCTCTCTCTATACATTTATCATCAAAGTTTTACCCGCCACAAAAAGTCTAATATCCCACGTATCCGAGTAATTTATGACATGAGATCCGTTATCTCATTGTCAGTTTTCACCTACGCGGTTCGTTGACAGGATTCGATGTCACCTGGTTTCAGGATCAGGATTCCGAAGCGTAATCATTTCCTCCTCCGCAGAAGCGCCTCGGGCTCAAGGACGAAGTTGCAGGACTTATCGAATTAAAAGCCTCGAGCCCCGATACCATCTGCCCAATAATTTCCTTCAATTGCGTTACGTACGCCATTAGCGGTAGTTGTAAATCGATTTCAGGCTCGCTCGTAATTCAGCTACCGCACGAAGCCGACGGCGTTAATTATACGAGTTCACCTCCTTCGGCGCCCGTCGCCTTCACAACTCTCTGAAACTATGAATGGGCGACTGTCGGTGAACAAACGCGTAGGCATATCGTATTATATGTATAGACACAGTACGCAATACTCGGATATAAGCGATTATATTCACCGCGTCTATTTTCGGCTAGCCGCCGGATAACGAATAATAAATTAACCGGTGTACGAAACTCGCCCTCCTATATATTATATATAGATTATATAATATATATATATACATATATATATCTATAAATATCGCGATCAAGAATTTATCTACTTGTATTTATTTTCCTTTTTTCCGACCGCTAACTGCACACACGCGGTGTGTATATTTACGTGATCATTCGGTGACACGCTTTTAACACGGACTAACTAGCATGTAGGTCATGATCTGAGAATCTCCAGAAATCATCGCGATGCTTTTCAGCGAAAAGTATGCTGAACGAATTTCGTTTTAAATACGGTTATTCACCATTTGAGATACGTGTAGAAGAAATTCGTGCCCCTAAAACCGGCTAATGAGTAGCACGTTGGTATTATTAAAAATAATAATCACAGCTGCACGCATCGATATGAATTTTTTTGGCAGTAAATATCGGAACAGTGAAATCGCATTTTAATGACTGACTAGCTTTAAAACCCTCGCTCGCTAAAGCTCGCTCGGGATCGGATGCCTAGTCTAACTGGTTTTTGTGCTCGTGCGCTCGCTCACTCGTTGTCAGTGTTTTACCAGATGACATAGTTTTGGAGGAGACTAGAGCACGAGGACTCCCCAAAAAATTCTGGTATTTGCTTCACAGTATACAGAATGAACACTATCTTTGTGCATGTTACGCAAACCGAATGTGCCCGTAAGATCGTTTCTATATAATGCTACAAATCACGCTTACACATGCATGTAAGTATAACGTATTGTGATTTTGTGACATTAAATTTCGTCAAAAAATACCACAGAACAATCAGCTAAGTGCTGATAGATTTTAAACACTACGCACAGTGATTTTAGCTCTAATTGAACGACGTTATTGTCATGTATTCCTATGTATACAATGCCAACCACTCACCAATTGCAACTTGTTGATCCTGATCCGATTCAAAATGTTATCTGAAACATGCATATTCGTTTGATAGTACAAAACATGACGTTTTTAATAATCAAACTTGTAAACTTGAAAATTAGTCGTAAAAGTCAAAAGTCACCAGGTCAAGGACCTGGACAGCCAAAACTACGGAGCGCTTGTCCTGGAGATCGAGATCCACCAGGTCAAGGATCTGGACAGCTAAAACTACGGAAAATTAGTTCTGAAGGTCAGAAGTCACCAGGTCAAGGACCTGGACAGCCAGAACTACGGAGCCTTTGTTCTGGAAGTCGAGTTTCAGCAGGTACCGGACCTGGAGCGCAGGAACCACGGGGCGCTTGTCATGGAAGTCGAGTTTCACCAGGTACCGGACCTGGAGCATAGAAATTACGGAGCGCTTGTTCTGGAACTCGAGTTCCACCAGGAAGCGGACCCGGAGCGCAAGACCCAGGAGGTACAGAACCCGGTACTCGAAATTTGCGGAGCGCGATTTTCATACGTCCGCTCTACTGCGCGGTTGTTTCTAGACTGAGGAATTCGGCTAGCTGATTTTCGATTACTATAGATCGATGACGTCAAGAGAAAAAAAAATTTGGATGGTGTCACTTACTGAACATCCAAACTGTGGTTTCGAACTGTAATACTATGTATGATGTATGATGTATGATATTTACTCTTGCTTTCGTGAAAAGTCAAGGGTGGAATATGTTCCTTATTTGTCGTGTCTGTGGATTTGGTTGGGTCGGAGTCAACGTGGAGAATCTTCGCAGTACCATTAAACTGTCAGCCTGCACGACATAGGAAGGTAGGTATATTAAATGGTTTGTGGTCGTTTGCTTCTCAGCAACTTACCAAGCTCTAATGAGTCGTACATATTGTTACGACTGGAGTTATTATACTTACTCTTTCCACGGACTACCGCCGATCCTCTCCCCATTCAGAGTACAATCCCCTATTTGTTTTACCTTTTTTTTTTGACGTTAGTATGTAGAATGTTACATCCCAAGCATCGAGGAGCATAAAACAGAATAAATAAGACGGTTTACTTGAATTAAAAATGATCCGTGCTAATCTATGGAGTGAATATTTTTGAAAATTTATCGATTCCGCATTCCAGTCATATTGATTGATTTATCGAGACCACCGTGACTCGAGAATCGATAGTCGCAGAAGAATTAACAAAAAATATCCTGCGTTTTGTTATTGCAAACTTTGACGCTGCGTAAAATATACAAACCGCTTTATTCACCAGATTTGGTTCCTTAACCGATTCGACGAACAAAAACCAGCTGCCGTGACGCACTCCGGAGTTTTGTCACGCGAGTAGTGAATAGAGAGTGACAGTGAAATCACGGCTTTTTAAATACACCGCGTCCCACGCTGACTGACATATTGCACCCATTATTCATAACAACGGGATTTTATATGCCAGAATAAGAATTTCTTTTCGTCTTGTAGATTTGACCTACGCGCTGAACGCAGACCAGCTGTCTCAAGTTCAATGAATTGTTTTTCCACCGTCGTCCAAAGAATTTTATACCCGCAAGTTAATACACACACTTATTGTTAGACGTTTCTCCTTTGTTTCTCTCCGTATTTTTCGGCGTTATCTGCAGAATGAGACGGAATCACGTCGTAATTTTCATGCTCCTAATTCTGACGTACGAAGTACTTCGGTTAGACGAATCGAAATGTCAGTCGCACGCGACCTTGGGGCGAACGATACCTAATTAGGATTAGGATAATATGGCACTCGAATCAACAATTCCAAATTGCGTCTAGATGAATTGATCCGTGCCCCGAAGAACGTCGCAGATCCTAATTAAAGAATAAAATTACAGGATATATTTCGTCACGTTTGTCTTGCCCGCTCTGTTGCTTTTTGGTATTGGCTCAATGCCATGTTTAGATGGAGTAGATTTTTAATGGAGTTTTTTCAAACACATGCTGCGCAGGTGAGGTGATTTTGAAGCAGTCATTCAGTTGTGATTTAGCCTCGATTTTTTACAATTTATATAATTTCGCGGCTGGTTTAAATCGATTGTAAGAATTTCTTTGTCTACTGTTCTTATAGACATTTTTTCCACTCTCAGCTTTTTGATTAATTATATTTGTTCGAAATGTAGCAATGCCAAGTTGTTGAAAATAAATTTAGACACGCGGCCGAAATTATAATGACAGATGTTTTTATAGAATCCTATTTTTATCCGCATACCCTGATATTTAAATTAGATCGATACCATTGCTTTTCTTAATTTTCCATGTCTGCGCCTAGGTGAAAGTAGGTAAATTCTCATCTTCCAATCCAATTTTACTGTAAAATCAAAACATATTCATCATTCACAGCTCTGAGTTTGTTCTACATTCAAGAATTAGACTTGTCAGTAAAATCCTTTCCTTAAAACACAACAAACGCGGCAGATAACATCCAATTCACCGTAAGAAATTTAAAGTAGTACTTGTACCGTATGGTCAGACAGAAGGTTCGACCGGTGAGTTTCTCGAGACTTTCAGATTCTCTCGCAAGCGGCAGCACGACTCGAAAGCTCCTCGCCGTTAATCGAAACGCCTGCAGTATCCACGCAAATAAAAGTGATCAACCGTACCTCGGAAGTTTCAAGATGGTTCGTCGTTTACCCGCGTCAGATATTTGAAAAATTGATCACCATTTAGTGATCAGTAAAAAAATATTACAAATGTCGCGGTGAATCGCTTTTTTACCGACAGCCAATTTTTTTGATCGACTTTTCCGAGAGAGTATAATAGGATCGGTAATTTGATGTGTTTTTTTCACTGACAATCAGTCTTGTTCCTTTTTTTATTTTCACAATTTCTTTCAATTTCAGTGAAAAGCTTTGAAACGCTTCGGCTAATTCGAATAATTTTAATGCGCAGTAAAATTAAATAATGAAAGAAGCATGCGTGCCGTAAGAGAAATTTCATTCATCATTCTGTTATAGGTATTCGAAAATTATGGTAAACTGAACACCACTGTAACAACGATTAAAGATTGCTAGAATAACAAAAAAATATGGTAGAACTAGTTTCGGTCTGATTATAGTTAGCAGTACCTACTACTTTTTCTGATGTCCGTAAGATTAATCTGTTTACCGTATTCGAACATCAAATTGTTGACTCATTGTCAGTCCCTAAAAAATATTGTACGAGTTACATTCTATAAATGGAATAATGACGCATAATGGATTTTTTTTGTTACTAAGACTTAAAAAAAAAAAAAACTGATTTTTATTTCGTACTCGGGACAATATCATTTAGTAAAGAATGAAAATACGTAGTTAAGATCTCTGTGGATGTCAAAAATAGTCAGTCATTTAGTCAGTTTTGTTTTATTCGCGCCAATCTCCACGCAAGACTATTAATAATATTTAATTGTCATATGAGGTGCTCGCTCTGCAAATAGATGTATAACCTGCACAGCTAGTGCAGACATTAATTAGATCGACGTCTCGGTTTCTGATGCGGGATTCATTTATCCCCAGCGACCGTATCCCATAACTCAACAGCAGACCGGGAGTCGATGCAGATATTTCATCCTGAAGTGAGTAAAAATAATTCATTTACCACACGACGGAAGTCCGCGAAGCCGCCCTCAAATAAGTACCTATATACGAGAGAACGAAATAACGGTATAGCCGAATTCTCGCCTGCTCGCATTATATGCATACGTGATTCAATTTAAATCACTTTCATTGAGGTTTGGTCACGCGAACTCGGTGCGTGTCGAATAGCGATAAATCATTGTAAAAGGATTTGGCTCGGTGGCAAGCGCGGCCAAAACCTGGACCAAAACTTTGGCCGAAGCGACGGGAAAGGTGGAAATGTTTGTCGATCGTAAAAGGCAAACACGGTACCCAAATGCGTGGAAGTTGAAAATGCACGCCCTTTGGAGGAAGAGTTTCGATTCTCAGAATCGATCCTTAATTCAAGTACAAGTCAAATGCGAAGGGAGTATTTACACGTTACCAAAAATGGCTGAGGAATTTTTTCGAAGGATTCAGGAATAAGAACAGACCAAACACTCCAAGTCCGAAAAGATTTCATCCCGAAGATGAGAATTCTCGTGAAATTTATTATATCACTGCACATCTTCGAGTGTTACGTAAAGTTGAAGCGATTACCGCGATTCATACAAATGTATTGCACATTCCTCGGCTTGCGTAATTTCTTCCGCACTTAAAAATTTTTACCAATATTTTTGTTGCCGTCAAATAATCGCTCACCGATTCTTTCCGGAGTTCTTCCTAGCGAAGAGTTGCATTTCATTGATATCTTCGGCGTCCTGATCTTGATCGGCGATATTTTTTATATTTCTACGTAACCGGTTGCGTCACCGATTCCTGATAAGTCACGTCGCGCGGGGAATTCTTCTCTGGTCCTTTATTGGTCAAGTAATGACCACGGGCGATGATCATCTCTTGCTGGAAGCGTCCAGAAGATTTGTCGACGAACCGCCGCCGCCGCGTGGGCAGCGGAGAAAGTCTTGTCTTGGAAATTTAAACGCGCCGTCTCCGACGCCGATTCTTATGCCTTCTCATTTTCGTTTTATTTTGCTTTCCAGCGTACCGAATGATCGTTCCTTATGCTACTACCGTACCCTTTTATATCCCCGAATTTACCGCCGTCAATTTAAGCAAAGCCTCGTGCAGTCTTACGGCAAAATGATTATTTGCAAAATTATTCGGACTGAGGATCAAAGAAACAAAAAAGAAACAACGAATCGAGTAACCAAATAAGGTTATATCCTATACCTGTTTGTTCAATTATACAACGATTGTTTCCATACCTTATACGAAGTAGAAAAAAATTAAGTAAAATAAAACTGCCAAACTCTTGAATTTACTCTAATTTCAACGTATTCTGTAAGAAGTTTATCATACACCAATATTCAATCGGATCGAAATTGAGATTTCACAGATGAACGTAACTAATTATAATTGATTCCTTACTCGCTTATTACACCGTAGCTTAAAGTTCGCCGTAATAAACTCATGTATGATTCCAACGTAATAAACATCATTGAGCATTAAGATAAATGCAGATTGGGTGAAAGATGCTTCGACGAAATAAATTTTCTAAAAGATTCATAATGCGGTCAAGAAAGGAAGGAAATACCAAAAACTCTCTTTTACCATTCAGCACAAGCCGTTCTCCTTTGAACGTAATACCGCGGCTCGGTTATTCGTGCCGTAGACGGCAAAGGTTGGTTCGAGGGAAACCCTTGGCCTGCACCGCTGGTTGCTACCGAGAGGGAAAACGTGATGGTGTTTGTATTCCCACAGTGGTTTTCTGTTTGGCTGTCGCCTGTTGTGCCGCGGAGGCCACTCGTGAAGATGAGTCGACCTTTACCGAACGACGGAGAGGAGGACTTTCACTTTTGGCGGACAAGACAAGCCCGACACGAACGGAGCCGCGGGGCAAAGATGCTCGTCGTCGTGCGCGGCATCCTGGACCTCGTTGTCGGCTCGCCCGGAGGAATCCGCCCGATGCATCGTCGACGATTTTCAGTCCGTTGCGGGACACGTCTTACAATTAGCGTCTCTTCCGCACCTCGATGAACGAAGTTTGGCGAAGATTTGCGCAGAAACGTAGTCACGCGATTATGCTCGGGTGTTATTTCCTTATTTTTATTTTTCCATTCGCGTCTTTACGACCCGCGCCGCGGTTTGTCATGACACAATCAATGAATCGTGATCTTGGTCCCCAGAATAAATAATTAGAAATTCTTACGAGATAATATTTACATCGAGGTACTTATACGATGCCGATGATCTTCGGCATTTTATACTCCTAGAGATGGAATTCCTGAGATTAGATATTGAGTTGAATAGGGAAAATTTATTTGTTGCGGAGTACTTTCAGGGTTTCGGTCAATGAAATTTCACCCGATTATTATACTGGTTCATCATGTATCAGAGTGACATTCGGCCTGAAAAATATGTTTACAACGCTCAATAAGTAAGAAATAACATTTTGACATGCATATATGCATGTATAATATATACCCTTTTTTAAGATATTGACATTTATATATGAAATCGGTAAAAATTCACACGGTAAACACGAAAGAAATTCATTTAAATTACTTGTATCTTCATGACAATACATGGTGCTGCCTTGAAATAAATTTAAGCTGTTCGTTTTGCAAACTAGGACTTTTTACTAACTTGACATTATATTTTTACAATATTATTACGCTACCTATAACGAAACAAGGTCTGCAGCGAGATGTGTATATATGTATGTATAATACATACGCAAGTAAGTGAAAAAATTGGGACAAAGTGTAATATATCTCTGTTCTTATTCAATTTATTCACCTATTCTTCTCCGCAGCAAGTGTACAAAATTTCTCTTCTCCACTTGTCCTTTCCAGTGTCCGAATTTGGACCCGAACTGCAATTATGTACACTGGTCGTTGCTTTGATTAGCAACCTGTGGCATACCGCTACAGACGCGACGACAAAGTCAACACAGGCACCAAGAGTGTCGTAATAAATTTGACCCAACTATTAAAGTCGTTTGAATTAGCGCCTGCTTAGGAGAGTTTAAAAAAAAAAAAAATCTTTCGGGCAGCAGCCTGCTGTCATAATTTCAAACATGTGACGGTGCGGTGGAATTTGTTATAAAAATTACAGATTATCGAATTTGAAATCCCGAATGAGTGATGATCGGTGAGACGATGACACCATCGCTTTGTTAAACCATGCGAGACTGTGTAGCTGATCTACTCGTTCGTCCTTGTAACGAATAGACGATTATCTAGGGACGATATCCATGTTTGGCGAAACAGTACTGAGTATACATATACGTGTAGTTCTCTACATTGCTAACCGCTGGGTCTGAGGGGCTTTGTTAGATCCTTCGAATATGATGAACTGTGGTTTTTCTGTCAGGTGTTCCAACGGAGCAGCAGCAACAGCTAGAAGTATAGAAGAACAAGAAAGGCGTACAAATTGGCAGTAAATCAATAGTCAGAAACGAAGGAATCATATCGACTACGTCTTTACTGTAGTTTACATAATCATAAAATTGATCAATCGTCTATGACAAGGCCAATTAATACCGAAGAAGGATTGGTGAACGTTCGTTGTAAGAACAATAATTTTTTTTTATTCTCATTCATTTCGTTATCGAAGAAGCCGCGAGTTCAAACACTTCGGGAAGGTCGTTTTCAGGATACGTCTATAACCGCGGGGTCAAGAATTTACGTACGAATCTCTTATTTTATTTGCCGCTTATTACGCACGTGTAATTTTCGTCAACGGAAACCGCTGCAAGATATCGAACGAAACAAGTTTCATGTAGATACGTAACAAGTGTAAAAATTGTCGTAAAAATCGACGGACGATCGCCTCGAGGCATTGGAAGAAGCACCAAGTCGCGTAATAGTTTTTACTTTCAATTACATTGGACAATATTTAGCGGCAAACAAGCGTTTACGCATACATGTCGCTACACACGCTGTGTAAACACGCAACGCGCGTGTGTAGGATCATAGAAAATCACGCTGGCTGGACGAACGCATGACGTGATGATTTATATTTACCGCTGGAGCTGCGTAATACGCGGCACCTTCGTTAATGCGTCTAAAATCGTTCGGAAATATTTTCATACCATCGATAGGTGCTAAAACTGGTCTATCGTCTGAGAGAAATGCTCAGAATTTCGCCAGCCAGTGGTTATAATCATCCGGTAAATATTACCGCTAGTACGTAGTCCCGAAGCTTGCACGAAAGGTTCGAAATGGAAATGAAAAGTATTTCAACTCCGCATGATTTCGAAGTAGAAAAATCCTTTGACACAATTTTCCTGGCAGAAAACGAAAAGTACGCGTCTTAAAACGGCTCGAGTGCTTTAATATTTCATTAAAAATAAAGCACGATTTGACTTTGAAAAGTTTTAACGAGTTTTCGCATAATATGCGTATACATTGCGAGTCCGAATGAGATTCGAGAGATTGAGATAAGGTGGAGCTCATACTTTTGATTCCCTTCATTGCCATAAAGGATCGAATAAACCAGCTGATAAATTGGGAATCGGTACAGTCCATTCATGTACTTAAACTCGGGCCTATAATTCCTGAAACGCTGTTAATAATTAGAAGGCAGCATCGACCAGACGTCTCAAAGCAATTACGAATGAACACGGAGTACCCGTTAATTTATTTTTACATCACCGATTACCTTCGACTATGTAACGCGATGTACAAAATTCCCACGATCAATCAGTCGGGCATCAGAGGATGATAGGACAGGGAACAGCACAACCGCGCAGTTTGATTCGCAATCAACGTACCGGGTCGCGAAGTATTCAGAAAAGTTCAAGGTGCACGAATCGTTTAATTACGAATGATCATGAAACACTGAGAGATAATCGCCCCGTGCCGATTACACGATACACGGTATATTATACTGTACACATGTTACGAGTTTGCCCGGTTATGGTTGTGGTACCGTCGTTATTTCATAATGGCAATAACATTAAAATACTCACCCGTTGCAGCTCGTGCAGAGCTCGAAACGGCCTTTTCCGTCCTTTCGATGGTTCAGCCAAGCGGGAGAAATTGCGGCTTGGAACGTGTCGCAGCTGCATAAGCAATCGGCATAAATCTGCACGGTCGCTCTTAAACGTCATCGGATTTCGCGACACCCGCGATTACCACTGATTCCAGAATTCCTGCGGCGTGATGCTCCTGGCCTTTGACCTCTTCGTCGTCACTTATCTCCAACATGGAATGTTTGTTTTCAATCCATTACTCACCAATTACCACGGTGCTATTCAACTTTATTATTCAACATATTTACGTTGCATTCGTGTTAATTAAGTCGCTGCATATCGTGTGAGCTGAGGAAACGAGTGTCTTAATTTAACAAACATCTGAATAGATCGCATGCTTAGGCTTCAGGCCTGTGGGTGCGACAAGAAACGTATACTTGGCAAAATCAGAATAGAGTATAATTGATTTTCTTGTGAGAATCTTAACAAAGCGCGTCTCCATCCGTTTCATTATACAATTCAATCAATTTCGAGGTAGACGAAGGGACTTGGTTCTTTGAACAATCAGTTTTCGTAAGTTTGCCTGCTCCTTGCACTCCAATTGAATGCAGTAACGATTATGATGCGAGAAATTTTTTTTCGCATGCTTGTGCGAAGTTTTCTAAATTTTAGAAACCTGTGATTTGAATTCACATCAAATATTACCCGTCGAAAGTTGAACAGTTTCTTTAAATGTATTTACATTTTATATTGTCAAAATCTTTGCAACATACAATTGGAGAGTTCACTCTGAGTAAATCTGATGCGTCATTCGTTTAATGATGGGACGTGTGTAGGTTTGGGATTAGCCAAACGGAAAAACATGTTGCCATATAGTGTAATTTATTTCAATCCACTAACGCAAAGTCCGTAATAGAATCCATCGATCGATTGAAAGATCAATGGCAAGCAATTGATAATTTGATTGAATATTGAATCGACGGTATACTGTTGGGAATATCAGAGGGGCATTTAAGAACGAGCTCAACGAACTGTGGGATTAGCTACAACGACGGCTTTGGATTCAATCACATTCTCATGTCCGTAAAGGTCGGAAAATATCAGAGAGAACGTAGAGATCAAGTCACATTCAGAACTCCGCCGAGAGCAACTTCATACGGATAAACGTTGGAAGCACAGAGATGACGCGTGGAATACATCACACACTTACCTGGTAATATTAAGGTGGAAGTGTTTGCGTGCTGAGTCAATCAGGTTTGGACAACTTGGTCCAAGACAATGATTGGGATACAAGATAGCCTGGAGTCCAAAGATTTATGAGTCGACAAAGGACTCGGCGTTCATATTTCTTGGCATCCAAGAACAGCGGTAACGTCAAGCGTCGATTCGCTGCAACAAGCTCTATTACGGGTGTACTCATTTACTCTGTGACAGGAGTTGAACCTCCCGATAGCTTCGTACAATTTTTTTAATACGTCTTTCAAGTGACAAGTGTCCTCGAATTCATCCGTCACATCGCTGAGACTCGACGATGTTGATCAACTTGACCCTTATTTGGCCTGCTTGACCCGTCTTCACGGTAAGCACAGTGGCAAGGTTTGTTTTTTCTCCGTATGCTCGATGGAGACAAAACACGATTAGCGACAACTCATCATTCTGAAAGAGTTTCCACATTTTTTTACAAAATCGTATAGTATTCATGTAGACACTCGGGCGGATTGATCATCGTGATACCGAATCGTCCCCTTATTCTTGTTCGGGTATGGATTGACATTAACTACCGGTTAATGCATGTTCGAGATGCGTCGGCTCGCTTGCAAAATCTTAAAGTCGATGGATCGATGCTAATTTAAGTCGACGTAATTACACAAATTACGTGACACATATTCATGGCCAGAATTAAATGAAAGTTTCCACTGCACCACGGGGATAAGCGTTGAACGAATGCGTTCATATATATATATATATATAATTAACATATAATAATACGGGATTCGTTGAATAAATCACGCGCATTGGTCTCCCGAGACGTGAACCATGAAACTTGACCTTTTCAGTGTCCGCTTGACCCAGATGTGTCTCAAGGACCTTGGTTGTTTAAAAAAATTATTCAGCAACGATTCCATTTTCCTCTTCTAACGAAGTCTATAATCGCCCAGGTATAACACGATCTTAAAATGGAATCCATCGAAGTTGTACAGTGCGAAGGTCAAGCCTGGTACCCCGTCCTGTTTTTCCAGCGATGATCGAGCTTGCGTAAGGTGGATGAAAGGAGACTCGGCGAAGTCGAAAAGTCCAGTGAGATTGTCTTTCCGGGGCGTTTGAAGAGGGCAGGGTAGAAACTAAGGACGCGTACCCCCCAAGCCTCGAGGATTCAGAACCAGAGGAGCCGGGCGCAGGATGCCGAGGTGGAAGTCCTAGCTGGAGTAGTTGCTCAAAGTACACTTTCCCGGGTTATGTAAAGCTAGGTGATTGTCGTGGATATAAAGGCAGACTCGGCCCCCAACCGGCAAATAGTTAGTCGCCATCTCCACTCCAGAGACCATCGGACTGATCTCCGGGCATTCTGTTAAACGTGCCGCACGTGCTTCGTCTTCTGTCGATAACCACTCCTTCCGCACCTCATTTGGCAAGATATAATGTACAGCATGCGCGTCCTCCTGGTGAGTGCATCGGGGCCGTTCGAAGCGGGACTCTCGTTCTTCATGGGTGACCCAGTCTCAGCCTATCCGCCCCCTTCCATTTCCCCTTCGCACCTGATCGCCGCGTCTCTTTTCCCACCTCTTCTCTCTTCAACCCCTCTGGCGCAATTTTCATTCCGGTCTCCTTCAACTGCAACGCTAAATTCGTTAACATATAACGTTACGCGACAAGCAATTGGCAGAGATTATCGTGTTCGATGGTCGCGGAAGGCGAACAAAGGGAGGGGGAGAGAGAATATTTTTTAATTTTTTGCATCATATTGCACGACGCGTCGATCCAGATGTGAATCGCAGGGCTCGTTGATAGATTATATACAGTATATGTAACAGATAGGCGGCTTCTGGCTTTGCATTTCTTGTGCAGTAAGAGTGAAACTTTTTTTTACAACCTACCTTCGGGTGGCCTTGTAGATCTGCAGTGATTGACAACCGCTGTAGTAGCATTCGTCTATGTGAATTCGCGAGATCTGTAAGGCTGATGATGATATTTAATAAGAAAAGAGAACAGCCACGAGAAGCAAAGAAGTTAAAAATATTACGAATCAGGATAGATCAAATCATTGTGAATTACCACATACTCTGCATAAGTAAATGACCATTTTTGCCCCGGGCAAAACGGTGTTGAAGCTAAATTGAATTTGAATCTGTGTCACAGTTTTGCCGGAGGAAATCTTGACATTCAACAAGTGATTAGAAAATAATAAATATCTCTCATAACTTCGTGAATTACGAAACTGAGGTACTCAAGAATGTTTTTTTTCCAACACAGTTATCGTTGACCGAATAACTGCAACGCCTCAAAATTATTTCTTCGAGTATCCAATCGCAACAATTTGATTCATTGTTTGCTTACGATTTTTCTTTCAGTTGTTGGCCTTCAGCGCCGGATTATCATCGAGTCAGGAGTACTTCCGGGAGCCGGAGAAGGTGATTTCCGCAGAGCACAACCTTGGTGACAATAAAGGGCACTATTCGTTCAACTACGAGACGGAGGGTGGAATCCTGCAGAAGGAAGTCGGGAGCCGGAAATACGCCGGAACATCGGACGAGACCCAACTGATCCAGGGCTCTGTGCAATACAACGCACCCGACGGTACTCCGATTTCATTGAGCTGGACAGCCGACGAATTTGGCACCCAAGTCGCCGGGGCTCATCTTCCCACGCCACCCCCGATTCCCATCGCCATACAAAGGGCGCTTGAGTGGATCGCCAAGCAGCCGTCAACGACGGAAGTTCCGGAAGAAGAAGAACCCACCAAACCACCCCCAAGACTCAGGCCGGAAACGACACTGTTCAATCAACAGACGCGAAACCAGCAGCCTAAGAAATACTAACGATTGACTGTAATAAAAACTACTTTTTCAAATCCTCCGGATGTTGTTCAAACCCTTTTGTCCCATCCACGATTTCGCGACAGCGTAACCGAACCCTGTGCAAAGTTTTGCATGATTGGTTATTTTCGAACTGAAAATACGCGCATTCATCGTTAGGCTGATAATGCAACTTGAAGGCAATATTGGGTTACAACGTTAACGTCTCCTATCAATGAAAATGACGAATTACTAGGTGGCAAGTTAGATACACTTGAAAGCACACACCCAAAATTGCTTCCAATTATGAAGCTAAGATAGATCGATCGAAAGTGTTGAAAGATCATTGACGGTCACTATAGATTATCGAATTGGATATCGTGACTTAAAGCGATGCAACATCGCTTCTCTTACATCATCAGAGTTCCAGCTATCCATTGCAGGCGGAAGTGGATCATACGGATAAAATTCTTTCTCAAGTGTCGAAACGAGTTTGGCTACCTGGAATTCCATGAGTCAACCGGAGATTGCAGATCTTTCCCAGAAATCGTTTTAGCTCGTTTAGCCAACCGTTCGAGTAATTGCAAACGGATGGTTCCGAGGAAAAGTGCCTTAAGGGTTTTGGCTTGCTGTTCAACTTTTCTGACGAAGTTTGTGAGCTGAAATTAGAAAAACGGAGCTTCCCGTGCAGAGAGATAGAGCACGGCGATTTTCGCTCCGATAAATCTGCCAGAAGTGGCGTGCCTATTTCCGCACGTTTGAACCTAGCCCAACGAACGCTGCACCTGCTGCTGTCTTAAGACGGTAGAATAAATCAGTTCCTAAGTCCGGTAATCCCCCGGGTATTACTAGAAAGGAAATAAATTGTTAGATCTCATAAAGCCCTCCCTCTAACTCTCCCCAGTCGAAATACAAGTTTGGAATAGCCTATCATCGAGTAGGGGAATTCCTAGTGAATTATAGACGGATAATATGAGCGAAATTTGGCGATATTCTCACGGAAGGGAAAATCTTTTATTCCGTATCACATTGAATGGTTGTAAATCGTCGGTATATACATGGAATTCTAGGGTTACGCGACTCGGAACCAAATACACGAGGGACGTGTCTGGTGTTAGAAATAAGTTTGCCGAAGTTACCTCGCGGCCTTCCTTGGGTGCAAAAGTGTCACGTACTGCGTGTGACGGCACTCGATTCACCGGCGAATAATAATAACAATGACACATCTAATGCAAATTACGCGCATGACGATTTGTTTGACTTGAACACGTGTCTCCGTGTTCAGAAATAGCAACGTCCGAAAATTTGCACGCCGGTCCGGCCGACTAATTGAAACGCGTGGTTAATCGTCCCATTCACAAAAACGCCACAGCTGTTCTCTCCTCTCATTCGGAATTATCGAAGAGAGCTGCCGGCCTTTGGAGAGTAAGAAGAATAATTCATTTCAGTACGAATGAGGACTGATGCGTGGGCACAAAAAATCAGGGTCGGGGGTTTGTCAAGAAGTGCCAAACGCTAGACTGAGGCTTGGAAATCAATGAAGGATTTGGAAGATACGAAACGCCAGTCCCGTTTGCTATGCAAATCAAGTAAACCGTCGTTTGCCGTGCTGCTGCGAGGCATGCAGAGGGCGGGGAAATTGCGTAAACGCGTTTATAAACTCGGCGTAGGTGGACAGAGGCCTAGGTTTGAGCCTTTTGAGATTACATTGGATTATACCGTCGTCGAAACGCACACACAGCATCAATTCCATTCAGGTGTAAATTTATCAAGAGTAACTCTTCGCCGGCAGATCGTTCTTGCCAAATAATCATCCATCACCGGAGCTTCGCGTATCGATAAACGCGACAAACACGCCCCAAAGTCACATGCATATTCCAAATAATAATACTTTCACTTGCATGGCTAGACCGAGATTAATTCATACAGGGGAAAGTTAATTTAGGTAAATACCAATCTAACGCTCGCCTTTCGACATTATATGAATTTGGATGGATCGAGGATTCGGCAGGAGAAAATCTGATCTCATGAATTCCGGTAATACCTACGTTAATTTCTGGACTTCACGTCTATCAATTATTTCCGTTCCAACTTACCCCCGCCTCACCGCCGATCTTCGTTGGCTGTTCCTCTCAAGATCGATCTGGACATCCGGTCGAAAACTTCGAGTTCAACGTAATGTAGAAGTTCGTATTTCGGACCTTATTCTGATAATGAGAAGAGCTGGAAGGTCGTCGAACCGCGTGGCTGGAATGTCGTAGATCCTGAAGTGTGACGGTCTCCGAAACTCTGCACGGTTCCTCATCCTGACTTTCCACCTCCAAAGAGCCTCATCGTGGATGAATCCCCAAGGCGAATGATGCGTTTGGAGTGTGAGATGCCCACTTGACTTCCGGAGAGTCATCTCGAAGACTTGACGAAGACTTGACCAGAGAAGTGAGCTTCTGGGAGATACTATCGGGTACCTGCTCAAGTGGCAGAGGCGGCATCCAGACACTGCAGCTCTAACGTTGTGGAATTAAGACGTCGTATCGTCTGCGGACGGATGTTGAAGCGGTTGTGCACATGGTTCACAGACTGTGACGCCGACGGTGCGGCAAAGCCGTTCAAAAATCAGTGGACGTACGGTGATGAATATTCATTGATGTCGATCGGTGCCGATTATCATGCGTGAGTATCATTGAGATGGGTGGATGCCGGATGGACCTGGATATAACGAACGCTTGAGTTTTTTCTAATATTTATCAAGTGGATCTCGCGTAGTTTTTATTAACTTTCTCGTCGCGCGCGGCTCGCTCTAACGATCCACTGATCAAGTTTGATGCCACTGATCGTGCTGCTGGATGTTTGTTTTACCTTCCATTTAGCCGTTCGTTCATCTGCGGCAAGGTTTGGTCTGGATTACGTAGGTATAACAAATTACGTATGCGCGATCGACACGCCGCGCAGACTTCTCCAAGACTCGGCCTCGCATTGATTCATGATTTTACTTTTACTCGGGGCCAAGCCCCGTGTCGGCTTTCTCGAAAATGGTTCTCTCTAATTTTTCGTTGCTTCGTTAGACACTTTTACTCATAGTTAATTAACTCGTACGCGCATGGTATACGACAAATGATACCTCGTCCGCATCTGCAGACGTCCGAGTGTCTAAAGCGTCTCGGGTTAATGAGGCATCGGCTTAGGCTGCAATTAACCGCGAGACGAGTCTCGTAATTAATTAACCATTCGAATTACCATTCTGCAGCGATACCTTTCGACCAATCCAATAAGTCCAAAGCTTTATACACGTATGTGCGTATCATGCACCGTAATAAGGTTTTAAAAACGCGACACGTTTTTGTCGATAATAATAAAAGATTTCTCTTACAGTTGTTTTAAAATAATAATTTATTTACACGGCATCATTTTTATGTTCTTTGCGTAGAAAACGTTTAAAATATACATTATACAATATATATATATATATATATATATATAATTATTATTTAACTATATTATTATCATGTGTAATAATAATCATACAGCGAGTATTGTGGAGACGGAAGGAGGATTAAAGTGAAGGCAAGCCAGCCGTGAGACACGGTAAACATCTTTTCCTGGGATCAAAGTTTACCTTCGACCGGAGGAAAAATCGCACAACTATTCCGCGTCTAATCCGCGCGTCTGACGGCTCGCTCGGTTATCCTCCCGCCTCTGAGCGAAGTTAGGATACTGGATGGATTGCAGGGTAGTTCGACGGCTGCGGAGAGTGTATCCTTAGTTGTAGGGCTGCTTGGGCGCGTCGATGTCGTTTTCCTCTGGGTGAGCCGCTATGTACTCGAGAGCCTGGAGGATCTCCGCGGGGATTGGGGGTGGTGTCGGGATATGAGCACCCTGGGGCTGGAATCCATCCTTGTTGGCGATGTACGTAATTTGGATTGGCACGCCGTCTTCTCCGGTGTAGCTGTAGCCTCCCTGCACGGACATGCCTTCGGCATCGGTTCCGGGATTCTCCACGTAGCCCTGCTCCTGGGCCTGGATTCCGTTTCCGGTCTCGTAGCTCCAGCTGTAAGATCCGTCGGGGTTCGGACCGTCCTGTGCCTGCCGGAGGATCGGGATCGGCGTTGTGTTGTCCAGAGGAGCGGCCAGGGCGACGGTCGCCAAGGCGAACAGACCTACGATCTGAAAGAAGAAAAACGGAGTTATTCTCACCGCGATTCGAGTCCTGGAAAGTTCGCAGGCCACCCAGCTCGCTCGCTCCGTAGGACGGTTGTCCCACTTTCGGGGGAAATTGTAACTCGCTATAAAAACTCTTCCTCTCAGCGAGGACCGAAAGTCGCGATACATCGTTGGTGTTCTCTGCGACAAACGCGAGTTATCAATTCGCTGGACTTGTATTCTTTCAGTTCTAACTGATCGGGTCTAAACTGTCTCTCCTTGGCGCGTAGTTGTGGGAGTTGGCGGACAGACGTCATTATTATCCGCGAGAATGACGCGATCTTTGAAGAAGAAGTTATAGTCCCGTGAAATTGACTTCCTGCTCGACGAGTTGCGAAACGGTACATTCGTATAACGAGGCTCTTTCTTCTTAATTAGCGGACAGTGATATGAAGGCAGGTTGCGCGTGTTGGGGTCCGTTTGTTTCGTAACCGCGGGATGTAAGCCGATTATTTAGCGGGCCCTAACACACGAACCGGCAAATTTCTCACCGCACAGCGTGCAGAATCGTTTTTAATGTACAAACAGCGTAATGGTTATCGTTGCGAAAATCCCATCGCATCCTCCGTGTTTATGCGCGGTTACGATCGATAAATTTTATTACAGGTACAAGTACGCAAGCAATTTGATTTTAAGCACTTTCCCGCAGTAAAGTTGACACGCGTTCAATATACCCGACCATTTACGGAACCGTTTCTCGTATAACGTGTAACAGTGATCGAGATGTAGTTGTTGTAGCGGTATAAAATAGAAGAAGAAGAAGTAAAAAAAGAAAAAAAGAAAATCGAAAAAATCTCGGCGATCAGCGATGAATATTCATCAACTTTCAAATCGTCCGTGAGATTTTCGAATATAGAAATTTCCCGATCTAAATGGTAGAATTAATATAATCCACGAAAGTTTGAGGACGGTCACGTCGCAGCTGACTCTTGTTTATATCCGGTGACTATTTCGAACGAGGAGCCGCCGATCGGTTCGTCGGTTTTTTTCGCACTTTACTTACCAATCGATTCATGGTGAGAAAATTGAGTTCGTCTTGTGGGAGTCGCAGACTGCACTGACTTGATGATCACAGTGCGCCCTGCGCTTTATATATCCGCACCGCTAGAGTCACGGATCTTAAGGAGCGAGGTGGTACCATAAACACACACACACGCACACACGCGCAGACCGTGACCAGCCCCCACCCCCACCCCCTCTCCATGGACCCCGTGGGCCAGCAACGAGCGGTTCGCGGGCCCACCACCACGGCTACTCCGGGTCCCAGGCCGGGGCCTCAAACTGAGGTCAGGCCCGACCCAGCCAAAGGTCGGCACCTGAACCTCCTAATGCCTCATCCTCCGATCCCGTCCCCCCTCCGACGGCTACCGAAGATTCGCCCGTCTTTCTCGCTGCGGATATATTTTCGGCCTCTCTTTGCCTCCCGCGGATTATACCTACTCGCATGTGGCTCAACGGAGATTTATCGGGCACGCCGGGTCGCGGGATGTACCAAGGAGAAGTTATGTGACGGGCATTTGAAACGAGAGTTTTTAGGCGGACGATGTCTGGTACGCGTCTCGAGTTCTCTTCTGCTTCCTATTGTTATATTCCGTTGCTTATGGTATTATTTTCTATTATAGCAACGAGGGTGTCGGAGGCGTCCGATCTACAACCAGTCGTTTAACAACGCCCAACGGAGATCGTTTCTAGCGATAGTTAACGACAGCTGCCCGTATAATCGGACGTTCATCTTCCATTTAAATCCGCGGTAGCTGATATGTCCGTAATTGCCGGGTGCGCCGAGATCGCTTCACCGCTTATGTTACAAAACCCACGTCATTGTTAAGCTTCCATGACTCGCGAGCTCGCGTCAAGACTCTTTTTCACCTTCTTCTTCGTCCGAGTGAGAAGAAAGTCGTCGGTCGGCTAGTAGAGGAAAGGTCGATAATTCGTCAGCCCGAAAAAGAAGTTTTTAACAGACACCGCTTTCCTCTCCTTTATTACCACTCCCAATGGCAATACCGTCAGGACAGGACGCGTGGGCGTTATCCTGAAATTTCACCTTCCCGCAGACTCTCGCCGCGTCTTTCCGAAAACGCGTCGAGCTCTATGATCCTCTTCTCCTTAAAACAAGCATCGCTGCTGCGGCCCGGTGACGAAAGAACGCCGAAGCAGATTTCACGCCGTACAACGTAGGTCATGCTTGTACCACACCTACGGTGTTCCTTCGCGCGTGATAATTGAGTCAAGGCCCAATACACGACGCCCCATAGTCCATTGTTTACTCGTATGCAGAAGCTGTATATCTTAAAGTACGCTCGTTTGCAGACTCGAAATATTTCAGAATATTTCGTTCGGTTGATCCGCCAAGGCATGTTCCCGCAACCTGATAGAGGATCGACGCGATGACGAGTCGATTTTTGGTTCCTTTCGACGCGTTGTTTGATCTGGGTTAAATGATTTGGCGAGCATAGAGAACCTCGCTCGTTTCTCATATAACACCGCGCCCGACATGCGAGCGTTGTTGCCGCCTCTGGGATCGAGGTTGCAGCCGTCAGATGTGAACATTTTTTCGCCACTCTTCTCATGATCCTCCCACGAGTTGCTCAAACGCCAGAAATGCGAAATAACGATAGAGTTGCGCAGCCCTCTGTCGTCTGCCAGACGCCACCTCTGACACCATACACACTTTCACACGGCCAAATCGCTACCTTCTGTCAGGGTTAAGCGACAGCCCTTAGGTTCGATGAAAACTGGGTTATTATACCGGACCGAACGGCTCTCGAGTTCCTGCAGTCGGCAGGACGGAAGCGATGTTTTATTTTCACGTTCCGAGAGAGCACCTTGATCGGTACCTCGGACGATGACGTGACGCGTTTATGTGATCGGTGGGCTGAGAGAAGAAGCAAAGAACAAAAAAATAAACAAATAAACAAAATACGAAGAAAACAATCTGGGAAAAGTGAAGGAAGTCGTCTCGGAGCAACTCGCTGTGTATACCATACTTTGCGTTTGACAAATTGCCTCGGTGCGCGATTTCTGTTCAGGGCGCTTCACCGCGAGACAGCGGTTCGTCGTTTTTCGTATAATATTACACATGCGGACAAGTGTTGCAAGACAAAAGATGATGACGCTGTGACCTGGGTCTGGAAGATGAAAGGAGCGTCTTCTGCGCCGTCGGATAATGCGAGCTATTGCAAACGCATTATGTACATCGACGTCTTATCCGGGCGATTATCGTCCTCTTTCGTAAAACACGGGGTGAAAGAAAAAAGAAATTGAAGAATGATCGGCTTTTGTCGGTGGGATTCTACTTTGCCTCGGAATCGTTCGCTCGAGCAAGCAATACGCGTACGAGTGTGTAATGGCTAATTTTTATGTAACGATCATATCTGATCCCTGTAGGTACGCATAAAGTACCGTATTTCGTAAGATCGTTCGCTGAATATAAACTGTATGGTATAAAGATTTAGTGTCGGATTTTCGCGGTTTTTTAACTTGTTGAAGCAAGGTGTGTGTGTGTCGTTTTTTTCTCTCTCGAATAGTTTTACAAGAATTCAGCACCGACTATTGGTGCCTCTTTTCACGTTTCCCACGGATTGAGAAGATGGAATATACGCGGTATTCTGAAACGAAAGGTCCTCGTCAAAAGTAGAGAATAGAAGAAGATAAAAAAGAAAAAAAAAAAAGAAAAAAGAAAAGGAAGATAGCAAAAAAGAAAAAACCACAGATTATACTAGTCGCGCATCAGAGCCGTGGATAATCGTGTATCTGCTGAAAGTAACGAATTGCTTCTCGTTACGAAACACCGATTGTCGTAACTGATAAATGCCGACAATGATACCAGCTCGGTGTAATTTATAATTCAAACATCAAATAATGCGGCTGCAGTTTTCACCTCGTGCGATAAAAATTTTCACGCACAACCGTGGAATGAAGTTGTTACACGCCGATCCGGCCGCCCAATTTGTCGCTTGACATCGGCGGTGAAACGAAACCGGGGTGAAAGTTTGCTCGAATTTTTCAAGACGTCAAACGAGTAAAAATAAACAAGAACAAATGAACAAATATATGACAAACCCGCACAACGCGTGCGTGATCTCTCTAGAATCCTTTGATAATGATCTCGTTCGCTTCGGCATAAATTAGCGCTTATGAAATGAGCATGGAGAAAAAGTGCGAAACCCGCGTGTGACCGACACCCATTATAATTGCCAAAAACGACGATTTCACGAATTCGGCTGCGGGAGTCCGTCGCTTTAGTCCTGAGGAAGAACGACAACCGGATTCGAACCTTTCCTTTTGGTAAAAACATCGCTATCGGCTGGTGCAATTATTTTCTGCGTTGCGCAGTAGCCGAATGCAACATCGAAACAACAGATACAGTGTGATTATACGTCGTTACTGCACAGACTCCCGAAGCTTTAGGCAAAAATAGATTGGCGAACGCAGAGCCGCGAACGAAGTTCAGTTACCTTTGCAATTAGGCAGGTATAGACAAGAATCGAGATGTTCGAAGATCCAGCCCTCATCGTCGCAATTAATCGTACTTTAATTACGCGCCACATGTATAGCTTTGAAATCACCCGGCATGAATATAACCGCGTGTAATATACGACCGACGTAATACCTGTGTAAGTATCGTACTTTGATTGCGTATAAGTGAAAATTTTCTCCGAGGGCAGCCGCTTGTTAACCATATTATAACGAGTTTGCTCGTTGTGTGTAATAAGCAGATATTAAAACCCGAATACATGCATTGACAGCTGATTATGAAATTAAAATTAATTTGTTAACGTTGCCTCGACTCGTGTTTTCGCATCGGCTAAAATAATTATCCATTTGTCATCCAACGACGGCGCCTAAATGAGACACAAATTATAATCTTCACGCCGCAAAGACGATGCTGTTTCGAAAATCCGGTGGGGCAGAGCGATCGATCGATTGACTTTGAGCGAACGAGTGAAGCGAAAACCGATAAGAATTGAGTTAGCTTTGCAAAAGCGTTGCACGCGCGCGAATGATCCAACTTTTATATAATTCTCATAGAGGTATGTATGTATACATATACGTGTAGGTACAGAGCTCGGGTCATGGTCAACTCGACGTAACTGCCCACACGGTTATACCGGAATGTAGAATCAATTAAAATTCAAGAGTCGCTCCAGTTCGGGGAACAACGAACTTCACCTGTCGTCAATGGTTGAATTGCCAAAATTGGAAAGTGGACGAAGCGAGAGATGTTACAGCTAACCACCAAGTAACCGTGCAGATTCATGTTCCGTTTTGCGACTGGTACACGCGTATAATACCCAACTGTTTAGAATGTAATTTTTGTTTCTTTTTTTAAGAATGCGGTGAAAGTTATTTCGTTTCAAAGTCAGCAGATATTATGTATCGTGTGTGTTATTGGGCACCGTTTCGACTTTTGAGCACATTGGCGGGCGCGCTTTCTTGGTAGGTTCTACACCTACACCGAATCGGCGTGAATCTTCTCCGTTGACCCGGAGATAATGTATGAATTTCACAATCGTTGTGTCGGCATTGCAGATGCATACCTATACGTATACGCGTCTCGTTGTCTTGCGAAATAAGAAAAAGACGCTACCAACAACGATAATCCGAGAAATCGGCAGGATGTATTAATTGTTGAGCTAATACAACGACTTACACCGATAATCAAACGATGCCCGACTAAAAATTGTTACGACGAAAGTTAGATTCATCCTGTTAATCTGATGCCACGGTCTTTCGGGTCACGGACGTACCGACAGGTAGACGCGATCTTCCAGAAGATCCTTGACTGCAGGACGTTCGTGTTTCATCACGCGTACCGCGCACAGTCGACTTTGTACGTCGCGTAGCTCCTAAACGTGGCATCCGAGTCCCAAGAATCGATGCTTTCGTATCCAGTTCAGGATGAATTATATATCAGTTACAAAAATGATTCTGGCGGTCTGCACACAGTGTAACCTTAGTCCTTCGAATACGTCCTTCCCGACCGGCATGTGGTCGCAATCGTTTATCAAGAGCTGATACGATTGCTCAGCGATTTTCGAAGGGAACGTTCGGGGCTAAACGGGGCTTCGGATAATTCGCTGGATCTATTTTCACTCCCGTCACGTGGTTACAGTCGGACCGTCCGTTTCGAAATGAAACCTACTCTCGGCCTGACTGACGTCAGCGGCATCTTTGACAACGAAGGTATCCCCGGTCGATTTCCCCGACTTGATTTTTTTTGTAATACGTTACAGTAGACACTAAGAACTAAGCGACATGTCAAGGCGTGTCGAGGGATGATTAGGAATTTTTTTTTTTCACTTGAGCAAATTACATTCGTCATTTCTCATTGTGAGAAAACTTTTCCAGTTGGATCGGTTGAAGAATATTACGTTACTCTTGAAGCGTTTAATGTCGGATGATAAAAAGTACTTGTCGATCAGTCTTCGGTCTACTGTAAGATATTACTAAAGAAATCGAATCGGAGAGATCGACCTGAGATACCTTCCTTGCGAGTCGAAAGCTTTTCTTATTCTTATCCGTTTTGTTCCAAAGGTGAATGCGACAAGTGACTAGCCACATATGCACGTCACATCGATGCACCTGCGCCTCTCGTCTAACGAGTCCATGTGTCTAATGTTCCGTAATGGGAAGGAGTAGTCGCAGGAAAGACGGCGAGACACCCACGCGTCTGAGTCTAGTGACGTAATCGAGTTATCGCTCGAGGGCAGACATACTGGTTAGAAGTCAATTTCTTGCATCACTTCGCCCAGGCAAAGGGTCTCCGAGAGTTGATTCCCAGGACCTTAATCGTCGTTCCTGCACAACCGACCAAGTCTCTGAGCATTTCTTGTACAACCAAAGGAGATGACGCACTACTCACTCCACGGGAAAAATATACGTGATATTACTTGACTTATTGTTTGAAAGTGTCTTCCGCAGACTTCATCCTCTGATCGATGGGATGGTTTGTCATATCGTACAAATTCACTCGCGTTTCCGGTTCACAGCTGGGATTCAACGCGGCGGGGAATTGTGGGCGTAGAGCCTGCGATTTCGAGTCGAAGTGAAACTTTGCGCTGCTCAATATCAGCTGTTACTTAACTTGAGAATGCACGGGGAGCCAAATCACCGTGATACACGAAGCTCGGCCTGTGTTTTCTCAATAAATTCCACACGCATGTGAGAGTACTCATTACGCGTTAGTCACACTTGTGTCATCGATAGCTCGTATTAGACTGTAAAAAAAAAAAAAAAAAAAGAAAAAGATCCTCTGCCGTAAAACCAAACGTAAGGTAAACGTCCGCGTACACGCGGTCGGGGCATTTTTACAACTCTTATCAATTTCTGTGCATTACTCCATCGAATAGAAACTTTTGGCGCATATTTCATGTTTTGCGAAATATTCTACATTTTACATTTAATGCGCGGCGCTGTCCGCACGACGATAACGAAAATCTCATCATTAGGCAATAAATATTCAACAGAATGTGGTCAAGAATTTGTCACGCGTTTATATATACGCATACATGGCGTCATCCACGCGATGATAGAAAATGTAAAAAAAAAAAATTTCTGAAAAACGTGAAGAGTAGAGCCTTGAAGAGCAGTTTTTTAGGGGTTTCGAATTTTCCTTTCCACGCTTTCACGCGCGGTAAATTAATCACGGGTTTAATCGTCGCTATATTCATGAATTTATAACGCGCTCCTAGCTTTCGAAGCCTTGTTGCCAGGATTTTCTGACAGCTTGTATTACACGTTTCCGGGAAAATATATAGTTATTGTACAAGAGGGCGTCAGAATATGCTGCGCTGTTTACAAAGTAAATCCACCACCTGTTGCGTTGAACATTTTTTCTCATGCGGCTTGATTAATCGCTGTAGAGAAATGACGTTATAGACGAAGCAGGTGTATATAATATTCCGTCAGAGGTGAAGTTATTTACTGTCAGCCGCGATGCAATATAAAAAACGATTTGAGGTCGTATCGCACAAGATCCATCGGCCAAATTTCGTCACCTTATGCAAATGACATTATATTTGAAATCATTAAAACATTCTTAATATCGTTAATAAATTACCGTTACAGCTTTTCTCCGTATTATATTATCTCATCTAAGACGATAAAAAAAAATACCAAGCAGTTTACGATAATTGTTATAAATTCATTGTTAAAATATGAATATAACCGAAGAAGCAAGTAACAGGAAAACGGAACGTTCTATACGGTATTAAAATATGTATGTTCGAAGCTGATGCATTGGAACATCTGGTTCTCAAACTTCTTTCGCCTGATCATTGTCTGGATGAACTTAACAGCATAACCTTGTAGCTGCGAATGCTATGCGATACCCACAACTGCTGGTTACGTTCTCCGCTCGATCGAAGGTCGGGATTGATCTCCGTAATTTGTTACTAGCACATAGGATATAATTACAGAAGACGATTGGATAACAGAAGTAGCTTAACCGATATAAGCAGCCTTCGTTTGAATTGTTTCAAGCAAATCGTTTGGGTAGTGGAAAAATGCAACGATTGAGACGCCGCTGCATCGGATCGAGTTCATCTTCAATTCCCCTCTTGGGTTGTCTGACACCGATGCACACCGAGTGCATGCGGGGATCGGATAAGAGTTTCAAAGCCGCCCGTTTCGGTCGTTCATCCAAAAGACAGCCGTAAGTTTCGCGGTTGCGTTAGTCGGGCCACCGGCTGAGAAAAGAGCCTGCGAATTGCAAAAGCGATGAACGATGCGATTGCCGGGCGACCCTTTTTCATCCTGCACCGTCGAACTTCGTATTTCGCCGTCACGCCGATAATTATTCACCGTTTGCACACGCGACTGAGATTTTTTTCGCGTCTTTTGCTCCCGCGGACTTCTGTAGAAATTTCACGCCTGATTGGTATATGCGGGATGTAAATTAGCAAATCGGGAGACTTCGGGATACTTTTTTTTCTTCTTCTCTGTGAAATACAGGATGTTGAAGTTCCGGGGATAATTTTTGAGGAATCCTTTTTTTTTTGTTTTTTTTTTTTAAGACAAGGGTTAATCTCACTCGCTCATTCAAATGATCAACAACGGTCGGTCGGATGACGGAGGCTGAGATGCTGGATAACACGCATCGGGATATTTACGAGCTACTGACGTCACGGCGCAGATCATGACCGAGTCATTAAAACTAGCAAATTACGTTTGCTGATTGCCCAGCGACGCATAGCTGTCTGAGTATATTTACAGATTATCGGTCTTTAGGATCAGGATTTCCAGCAACGTCCCGTAGGAGCGTATTTTTTACCGACGTGATTGCGCGTCTTCTCATCTGGCAGATCGAGAGAAGACATTCGGAGAGGTGATTTGGACATCGGAATTCCAGCTCTGTTTCAAAATCTGCGCGACTACAATCTTTCGACGTTATTAGATAGCCGGTCGTTTTTTTCTTTCCTCTTGTTTTGCATCTCGGTTATATTATTATACTTCTTGCATGGCTTGTTTACACCCAGTTTTTATCTACGTATTTATGGATATTACCGCGATTGTATTATTCGCAATCAATAACATTTTGCGTGACTTTGACTACTGATCATCATTATTGCCAGGCGCGCATACGATCATCGTCTTTTATAATTACAATAATCGAATCATGGCTCAACTACAATGGTGTTTTACTACTTTTATTTCTACGTCGTATTCACTGCACAGCTATCTGCGCATCATCTTTTTTTTTCCTCAATTCTATTTGCCTATTTTGTACGATCTCATCGTATACATTATGGCGTTTCTATTCCTTGAAATCGAGACTTGCTTACAAATATCCATAGTTTCGTAGCTTCAGACCCGATCCGTTGATCGAAGATGTGGAAGGCTATTAATATCACTGATGGAGTTCTTTCTGCGTTTCATGATGTTCGAGCGATATGCCGGCGACAACTACAAGAAAAACCGCTAATTAATCTCTCCTTATTTACATTCCAAAAGTTCCTGGAAACAATCTGTCGTGCTTGCGAAAACTCGTAAGTCAGTAAGTAAATGCGGTAATTATATTTATTACTAACAGAAAAAACATGCGATAAACGGCAAAACACAATTTTTGATCACGTCTCGTATTTCGAAGTGTTGGATTTTTTAATATTGGATAAAAAATTGAGTTGCCTTGTTATTCCTTGGCGTCAATTGACTGCCGAAAACGTTCATTAAATTTTTTAGCAAAGCGAATTCAATCATGTGCTTAAAAGACGGAGAAAAATCGTACTTGTTTTTATTATTATCACAGAGACCCATTATTAGCGCATACCTTGGCGATTTGCTAATCATTTGCATTACGGCAAGATCATTTTTACACAAGGTATGAGGTAGTTACTTTGATCAACCTGTTTGGGTGCATTGCAATAATCCATCTACCCATGACGTAGAATGTGATTGCTGAAACTCAGGCGTGAATTATGATGATAAAATTCCGTTAAAAGGTTCTTATGATTGCGTAAGTGTTTTCGCAAAAGAAAAAAAAAAAAAAAAAAACAACAGAAATGCTATACATGTGTAGTCACAGGTTATTCATATCGATTTCCGAGATTAAGTAGAAAAACACGAATTCTTTCATAGGGGGACAATTCGCGAAAAAAAATCCCGGAAGTTACTAATTTCTTCTCGCGGTTTCGTTGGCGTCAAAAATAGTCAAGATTTCCTGGATCCTCGTGCGCATCGAAATCAAATAGAATTTGTTTTAAACATCGTGATAGGGAAGCAAACGATGAGGAACCTCGTTGATTTAAGCCGAGCTATAAAAACTAGATAAGTCGAAGTTGCGCTGCATAAGGCAGAAACATGTGTTCCGTGTTGTATATTTGCCTTTGCAGGCCTCGCTGCGCGGCGTGCGTTTCGCATAAATCCAAGTCACCGCGGGATAATAACGAGTAAATGTCCCATGCCGATTGTTGGGCCCTCGGAAATTCAGAGCGCGTAGAGACGAGCCAAGGTTCCACAAATTCGGTACATGGCTGAATCGTTAAAGATATATGTAATATAATGGCTGTTTCTGAAGTGAAGAAAAAAAGAAAAGAGGCAAAGAAAAAAAAAAAAAAACAGAGGAGAAGATAACATGAAGACTCCTGACTGCAAAGTATCGGGAATGGCAACGAGATCGGATCGAGGAGCTGGGTCAATGGAACGGCGAACGTATAATACCAGCGTCGTTCAGAATTCCGCCAACGATTCTAGCAATTTTTGTCAAGAATTAGATACGCGCTGAATGTGAAATACTCGAAAATCTTGCATCGCCTTGAAATGATTAGATTTAGTCGTAAATCGCCGATTCAACATTTCTGTTAGAGATGGCCACTAAGCTAAAAGTAATCGGTGCATCGATTAATCGAGATCAAAAAAATAATTGCGAGGAAAAATAATCGTGTCGGTCGATTAATCGAGTATGAAAAATAATTGATTGGACTCGATTAGTTGGGAAAAGATAATCGATTATTGTTCGTCATTCCTAATTGCTATTACAGTTGGCCACCTAATCGTCTCGGTTAGCTCATAGCTAAGAACGAATATTCATTCACTTCACCCGGATAACTGTTTTCCTTAAACTATGCCAGCATATATCAATTCTTACAGGTGAAGCGAAAGTAAAAATTCTAAGTACCCGTTCACCTTGCTGACAAGAATTAATCGTGGAGCTGATTGATTTTTTCAAGATTTAACAAAAAATCGGAATGAATAGCGTGTACTGCATGTAATTCGTTGTAACAACGATGTACCGACATCGTAATTCATTGGATGCATTTTTCGGGATCGTCGAGTGAATAAAACATTACCAAGATATTGATGTCGAGTATATTTTTTGTTACGCGACTATCACGGTATAGGCGTATGGAAATTCATGTGCCTAATTACGATTACTTTCGACTGGACGAACGAGGCAAAAATATCTTAGACTGAGTTACGACGGTCTCTGGCTGTGATTTTCAAAATCCGTGCGTGACGTTTGTATTTGAACAAGACCGAAGGTCGTTGATTTTTGTTTGAATATAGGGAACTGATTGTTCTGTTTTCACGGGTAGCTGTCCGTATGGTTGCTGAGAAACGTCCTTCGCGTGCGGTCTTCCTAGATCTGGAAACAAGACGCATGTATCAATTATTAACTCGTTAGATTATCTGACCGCAAGGAATGGTAATTCCCGAAATCCCATGGCAAAGGTGTCGATTTGGAATCATAATTTCCTGGATACACGATTCGAGTTATTCTCGGCGAAACCCATTAATTTCAAGGTGATAATTTGATCAACCGCCTGATCGAAATAACGAGAATCAAGGTTGAAAAAAATTTTTCATTGATCGAGTAAAAAAATTGAGCATGGATTTCGAATCCTACCATTACTTATCAGATCTTCTCATAATTACTGTTTTATTTTTTTTCACTTTACTCTATGGCTGAATCGAATAACTGGTGAGAAAGAAATTATTTTTATGGTCGAAGAAAAAAGAAGGTTTACCGCAAATTTGCGGCAAGGATACTTATAACTAAATTCTACTAGGATAACGATGCCGCGGTGATGAGGAGTAATTTCGAGTAATCGATTGTCTAGTGCGTGAACGAAGACATACGAGAAGAATTCCTAAACTTTCCCCGGAAGATTTTAACTTCCCTGTTCGCGTCTGCGGTACGTCTGTCGTCGTAGACAAGCGCGTTGTGTTCATATGTAACGCACACCGTAATGCGTCGAGCAAAAATTATTGAAAAAAAAAATATGACGAGCCGCGTGTGAAATGATACAGCCCGAAGCAGAGTCGATAATAACCGTGCGTTTCGCATCGTCTCATCACGGTGTAAGGCATACCCTAGCTGACCGATTATTGTTTATGACCCGAAGCTTGACACCGGTTCGCACGTAGAGCGTGGACGTGGCAAACGCCGGGAGAGAGATGAGTCGCGATTTCATAATAGTCGAGGAATACGCCATAAAATATGACGAATCGTCGTCGTGCCGTTGCGTAACCGGCTGACCAGAGGCCGGCATTTATGCCGATAATAGGTCCAGCAGGAGCTCCGAGATCGGTGGAACGCTCGGTATTGTGGTCCACGTGTCAAGAGCACAATGCGATTACACACGTCGCCCGTCGAAGGGGACAAGGAACCGTCGACAACCTGCGTCAAAGGTGGCATCGAAGGATTCCGACGAGACGTCGTCGTCGATCCGAGGAGGAGCGAAGCGAACGCGCCACCTGTGAAACACCCAGACAGATATACATTCGGACCTGCCACGCTGGCGACAGCTTCTTTGCTTTGGCCGTTTCGCAACACAACAGCGTTATACGGCCGTGCAATGTATACGCGTATTTGCATGGCGTGCCGAAGTGGAAGAAGAAGAAGAAGAAGAAGAAGAAGAAGAAGCCGAAGTAGAAGTCAATACTCGTCTTTGACAACCCCCACCTGACGGGACCGGAGGGGGGCCATTTGCGACAGGAGGTTTCGGCGTCCCTATAAAGGTGAGTCCTCCGACGAAGATGTCAACGAGACGAGGTACGAAGCCAGCAATGAACACTTTGGTGAGTGGACACAGTGTGGAAAGCGTTCGCGAAGCGGCCGATTGTCTCTCGGGTTTAGCCACGTGGCTCTACCGAGCACCGGTTTCGGTACATCTGGACCCTCCCCTTTCTTTTATCTCCATCAAATCCGGATCCAAGTCAAAATGGTGATATTATAACAACTATCGTGAGATCGGTGCAGAGCGGTGGTGCGAGAAGTTTCGTGAACCCAATCGGTACAATATCGATTTGATCGCTAGAATTTCAGTCACGAAGTCTAGACGGACCAAGTGTCCAATGGAATAGAATAGCGTCAGGCCGATCTCGCAGGTCAGTTGCTATAACGACTTATCACGGTAACGGCAGCCTCGCGAATGATTCATCGCGGAACCAAACGGAGATCGTTATCTTGATAGAGGGCTCCACGTCCGCGGTACCCGGTCTAAATTTCACCGATCATTCGCCGATCTCATACCGATTTTTCGTCTTGCAGATCCTGACCTTCTTCGCCCTGGCGGCAGCCGCCGTAGCCGCTCCTCTGGATCAGCAGCCCCCTGTGCCGATCGTCAACCAGTTTCTGGACGGACCGAATCCCGACGGCTCCTACAGCTACGGTTTCGAGGCTGGGAACGGCATCAAGGTCCAGGAACAGGGACAGCTGGAGAACGCCGGTACACCGGAAGAGGCCGAGTCAGTTCAGGGCAGCTACAGCTACCCGAGCGAAGACGGCAACCTGATCACCCTGACCTACGTCGCCGGTAAGGACGGCTTCCAGCCGCAGGGTGCGCACCTTCCCCAGGCACCGCCGATCCCTGAGGCGATCCTGAAGGCGCTCGAATGGATCGCTGCTCATCCCGAGGAGGACAACTTGTAGTGTGGGGTTGGATCCTGGAGCGCTCGATCAGAACTGGTTGATTACGTAGCTGCACTTACCTCTCGGCCAGTTCCACCGTCGACGTGTTCAAGCGTTTTATAAGTTCGGCGCCACGTCGCTTCGCCGGAAGGGCTCGGTGCTCGAGGTGCATCTTCATCGGCACTCGAACAGCGAGCACTTTTGGCATCGGGCGTGACGCCATCGGCTCAAATCATTACGTATGCAAACATGGCTGCCATGCTCTGTGTGTTTAATGAAATCTGTACTTTTTTAAGCAATTTGTAAATAAAGAAACGGTTCCGCTTCAACGATGGAATTCTCTTACACGTACCTGCGGTGTATACGTAGGTAGATTACAGGCGTGCGTTTACCCACCGTCAACAAAACGCCTTCGTCTGGGTTCTGCGATTCCAAATGATTTTAAAATATCAGCGCACCGTGAGATGTTACGTCATCCGCGGTAACTTGTCTCCCGTATGTTATGACAAAATTGTTCCAAGCCAAAGCCGAGTCGGGGAATATCTTGTCGAACAAATTTCAATTCATTAGCATAGATCGTTATAATATCACGCATTACGCAAGGGAAACACGAGGTAGGTACCTAAATGTTACCTTCGTTATTTGAAAAATATCTTTAAGGACGTCGGCCGCGATTTATACGAACCTTTCAATTATTTCATGAATTATTCCCGCTCACGATGTGCTCATCGTAATCATCCTTGGCATTTGGCTTTCTTGTGTCACATTGTTGTTCCACCAACCGCAATGTGTTAAAGATACACGTCTCCTTATCTTCTCGTCACGGTTCCATCCCAATGTTAAAGATAGGACTTGCGATTAGTCTGGTAAATAATAATAAACGTTATATATCTAACACGAGCTGCAAGTTACAGTTATCGAGGTTTTGTTCACTCGAGTATCGCTTCTGTTGCTGTTTGAACGCGGTAAATATGAATGAGAAATGTCTTGAATCCTGAAGAGAGTCTCTCGAGAGGTGGATTCCTGCAAAATCATGAGTTATTCTCTAGCATAACGAAACCGATACCAGCTACGTGCAGACGACTGTAGATAGAAGCTTTTACTTTCACGCGGGAGACTCTTTAATAGCCACGAATTAAAGATTGGAGTCAATCGGTCAAAGAATTTAACCGACCCGCGCAATCCAGCGATTATCTTGAACGCGTATAATACACACGAAGATAGGTACACGCGGCGTTTGTCGCAACTTCGAACTCCCGAGCTGGATATCTCCGTAAAGACCTTTCGGCAATCACCGGCTCGTTTTCACTTTCGTTCATGTGTCAATCGAGAACTTCGGCGCGGTGATCACTTGTCGATAATACGTATAATCTGGCCGGCTTGTCAAACGCTAACGTGACGTTGGGATCAGATATATCTAGCGGTACGTAATCGCAGCCTTGTGTGCCCAGGGTTCTCGGTGCCCTCGATAAGCTGTTCGGCTCTGATACGAGTTCAATTTTCCTCGAAGCAAGATTCGGGCGAAGCCGCGAAGCTTCGACGGCGGAAAAAAATCGTCATATTCATCACCGTCCTTCAGGAAATTACCGGATGTCTTCTTTTCGCACTTTACACAGTCCTGGACGCCGACTGGAATGTGCAAAATCACGCGGGAGAGTCGCTTACGATACAGCGTCGAATAAAAAAACACAAGCTGCAAAGCTCTGAAAATGTGTCACATTTGAACGGGTTAATCGCATATTCAACCAGTTTGCGCAACGTTTGATTTCTCGAATATTTTTTCGACAAAAATTTACATTTCTTCCAACGCCAATGTCGACTCGGTTAGCGGTATCAGCGAGTGTTTCCGGATTCGAGTTGTACCTGAAATAAATAGTATGGCCCCTGCGTTTTATCCAAGATAAAAATAAGAACCGAATCGAAAGTGCAGCGCATACATATCCAGCTCACCTGTGGTTTTAAATAATTTCACGAATTCGCGTCGCGTATAGCGTGCTAAAGTAATCGCTAACCCATACTCGGAAGTACATATAATGTCCAATAACGAGTTATCCCCGAGTATGTAAGTCCTTTCTTTTCCTCCCGCGAGGAGTGCAGGCACAAAGGTTATTAGGCCGGTGACTCCGGTTGCGCAACAGCGAGAGAAGATCCTCAAGCACAATCAGGCCATGGAGGGAAGTCAAAGTAGCCAGAGCGTCTAATTATGCCAAAGGGGCGGAGCGGATTCTTTCGTTTTTTTTTCCTCTTTTTCTTCTTCTATTCCGATCTTGGAATGAGGCTTGCAGCCGAGCAAGAGAGAGAGAGAGATGGAGAAAGTTCAGTTTCCTGATCCTGCGCCCCCGTCCAGAATGCGAGCTTCCTTGTCACGACGTCTTGAAATTGGCCGATCTATCTCTGGATTATAATCGATGAGAACGAGGACCGGAGTAATTTGATATGTCAAAACACTGTCCCGGTTTCTTGTATGAAATAATGGAGCTGTAATAATATGCTCGTAGGAATGATCCTGGAGAGAATCCATCAAGAGGATCGTTTATGTTTTAGTTCCAGTCCAGGCTCACTTGAGGCCGAGAATAATTTATTGCTCGTACACGAAGTGAAATAATACGCAAATGTTTTCACTCGATTTTTGAACGTTTCTCACGACGGTGAGATTTTTTCCCATAACGCCATGAGACTGCACGGTGCATTTTATGGGAACGCTCGAAATCACGTGCGGATAATTATAAGCATTCTCGTCGTTTTACGGCACGTCGTTCAAACGGTTGAGAAAAATCAGAGCCTTGTATTTATCAGAAACATATCTTGGCCAATGACACGAAGGGACGTAAATCGCGAGGAGGATGAACCGGCGATACCACTTCGATAAATCACCAAGTTTCGAAAGTGCATCTTTCAGCATTATAAAATGAGCATCGGTCAGCGCGATGTGTCGCAATTAAAATTTAATGCACCGCTTATCGTCGTTGCTCGAGGATGCAGTCTTTAAGACATAATTGCCGCACCAGGTGCAGGTAGAAAATTAATATGATAAATTCAAGCGTGCATCAGTTGCCACCCGATAAGGTAACTTCGGGTGTAATAACGGTCACGATCGTCTCTCAGTCAACGAACCCGACTTTCTTCTGGCACTCGAAGGAAGACGATCCGATTACCTTCGGCTTAAATTTCTCACGACAATCAGCTCGAATAAGTCGTAGAACTTGATCCGCGGCATAGTAAAATAATTTACGAGACATCGCCGGGCGACCGATTGGCCGGAGAGATTCCGAATGGCCGATTTCGTTATCGACATCTAGCAGCTACGTATTCGATCGTTAATTCCGCAGTGAGCATCCGAGGATCCGTATCGCCGAGGAATTCAACTTGTCGACGGAGTTTCGGCGTCGATATCTCGACGTTCACCAAGTTAACTCCGGCGAACCCGAGGTCGGTAACTAAGCCTAAACACCCGTCGAATTTCGTCGTATCGAACCACCTGTTGGACGAGCAAATTAGCGGACGCGTTTCCGAAGCCGATTCTCTCTTTCGAGAGAGTCGATCATCTCCCGTATATATTACGAAAAAGTTGAAAGTCCGAACCTGATACCGAGATCTCGGAGCTTATTTGTCGTATTAATTTGCATCGAACTGGAAAAATTCACAAACGTGGATGAAATCTTCGTCGACTGAGAGAAACGAGATTCGAATTGTGTACCGTATGTAAGTTTGAATATTCGAAAATCGAATTAACCGGGATTCTGCAGCTTTTTCAAATCGTTTAAGAAAATATAACAGGATTGAAACGTAGAGTAAAATTTATTCGAATTTATCAATTTTTATACGTATGTATATATAACGTGTATATTATTACATCGTCCAGCCAAAATCTGTTTAGCTGGCGAAATCAAGGCTTGCTGACGGGCTCTTTGTAGGGGTGTTCCTCGATGTACTTCAGGGCGCGGACCACGGAGTCTGGGACAGCAGGGATGGACGATCCTTGAGCAACGAATCCGTTGCGGCCAGCCACCCAGGTCACATCGACGGGCTTGCCATCAGGGTCGACGTAGTGATATTCTCCCCGCATTTCCCCGTCAGCGTCGCTCTCCATCTTGGTGACGATGCCGTTTTGCGTCTCGAAATCCAAGTTCCAATCTCCTTCAGGACGTGCGTCCTGGTTATACTTCAGGATTTCGATAACGGGCTTTTGGTTTACGACGTGGGAAACGTCGGCCACGCAGGCGCCGGCGAATAAGACGGTGAATACCTGAAAATAAGACAATCACTCGTTATTGCGATACGACGAAAATCAAAAAACTAGCCTGCAACGTCACGTTTCGGAACTATGATTAGTGGGAAAAAGGTCGTACGGCACGGGGTTTAGCTTTTCGTTGTTACTGGATTCGAAAATACACTAATCTGTGTTGTTGAAACAGCGTTTCTTGTTTCAACCCTAAAAATCACAACTCGTATAATATATCCACAAATAAATTGTTCGATTCACGTCACATTCGCACCGCCCCCGACAAACTCGGTCAGCCTGAGATTCGCTGAAGTCTATAAAACGTCACCGCGATGATCAGAGAATAAAGTTACGCGGCAATGGTACTTCTGCGACAGTAATGAGAAATTTCACGAAATTTTGAACCAGCACAAAACAGATTATACGGACGAGACGATTGTTTTTCAACGAAATCGCGTTTCACATTTGAAGTTTGAGCGAAGAATTAACGCGGCTGGAACGATCGTCGGAAAATGGTGACTGCGCTGACGGTTTAGTATCACGTTATAAGCGAAGGGCTTACCAGTAAAGCGTTCATGATGGGACAGAGGATGAACCTGATCTGACTGCATCAGCTTCCCCTCGAGCTTATATAGCAAACCGATCGCGCCCTCGGACAAAGCCTTCCACAAATTTGAAACTCACGGTGTGTGCCCATGCATGTGAGTCTAGCCGTAAAATGTCACGCATGCACCTCGTAGGCCCACCAAACTGGTTTGCCGTTGGGTGCAGGGTAATGAATACAGAGCATCTATTTTTTTTCGGTGTACTCGGAGGACAAGCTCTGTCGTAACGCCGGCTGGTATTCGTAATCTGTCGAACTATTCCTACTTCAGATACGCGTTACGTCCACCCCACCCTTGGACAGCTCCGGGCGGTTATTTCGTCACCACCGGAATGCGAGACAAGTATTATTTTATTGGCCTTTTTTTTCCTTACATCTTGGGACTCTGTTTCTCATCGGAGCTATTTCGAATAGCGATACCTATTCAGTTTCCCATTAATTACCCCCGGTTAGTCCGGAGACAAAATAAAACAAAAACTTCGACTATGCATTGAAATACCAAAAGCGCATTATCGACGTGCGGCCATCCGTTGAATGCTTTATGCATGCACGATTTAGTACCGGCTTAAAAGCTAACCAGTTTCGTCTGATTATTAGTCAGTTTTTTTACCGTAAGTCTCATCTCACTGTATGAAAAATTTTTGTCCTGCTTCAGGCATAAATTATATGTTGTAATCAAAATTTGAATTGTAAAAAATTATTGGATGTATGTATCCTGTAAATTTGTTTTACTCTCTTTTCTCGAATAGTCAAATGTTGACCTTTTAACCTTGAAATTATTCCACGTGCTTGTGGCAGTGCAAAATTATCGTTGTGTGATTGGCTCTTCGATCGTTGTTTATTTTTTAAAACCGAACGAGCAGAGGTTCGTTTAAAGTTTCAAATTTGATGTTTTACCATTTTTTTCCCAACCGACTGTACCCTTTTATTACTTTCGTTTACTCTGAACTAATTCGAAAGACGTTCCAAAACAAGTCAGCGGAAATAGAAGATAATCTCTTTCACTGTATATTTCATACTCATCGGTGTTTCTTTCGTTATTAGAAAATTCCGTAATTTGACAAAGCGGAATGACAAAGATCGCAAGGATTTCAACAAATCAATACATCACACACCGAAAGTAAAAGCTGCACCAATGACATTTAAATTACCTGTACGAAGAAATCTCTTCGAATGCCGAGGGTACACCTATATATCAACAGAAATTTTGGTAACTGCAGAATGCAGAGAATCATGAGACGAAAACGACGCAATTATTCGAAACGACTAAGTAGGCGCAAAATTTCTCGTCAACATTGATTACAAAGTATTACTCTTCAATGAAATGCCTGCCTCGTAGGTCAATATCTCGAAAACGAAAGTTGAATTACGTGTCTTACACATTCACCAGGCGAGTAGGTAAGTGCCGTGTAAATATCGTCGGTGATGGTGGAGAAGATGATGGAGCGAGGGGGGAGGGGGGGGGGGGGGGATTTAATTGACTCCTGGAATAAACTACCGTATCTTCTCGCCGGTATTGCAGGCTGCTTCGTTTAGGGAGAATCGCAGATGCTCCTCGAGTCTGTGCCAATCTTCGAGTGCGAATTAGCGATCGCGGAATCAGAAGGCCACGTATTCGCAGCCCAGGTATTCCCGTTGCGATATTATTTTACCTGGCAATTTACGCGAGCCAAGCTGCTGCGAGAATTGAGAATCGTCTAATACCGGGGGGCATTTTTCGTTCCAGATAATTAAAAGTTGCGCAGTTTTCTCACGCCTGTGTGAGCAGAGTTATTTACCGCCCGATCCTTCGGCTCGGACTCTGACAGACGCCCGAGTCGTACGATATCGTTGTGTAAGTGCCAAAAAGACTCCGCACATGCACCTTTTCACGTTATCTCTCTCGCCTCGATCTGATCTTTATTCAACACGAAAGTGCCGACAGGGCCTATTGCGGAAATGGAACGAAAATTTTTCGTTTTCGTATTAGGCTAATGATTGGACTTAATTACCGCTTAACGCTGGCGAAATTGGGCCTGATTGCAGGCGGCTAAGACACGCCAACCTTTGTACTGATATATTATACAGAATTCGGAGCGAGTGTAAAAGATACATTTGGATACAGGTATTCACGGATTTCGTTTCGGTTAGCGATGGGGATTGAATTTCGTGGGATCGAAGGCCCTGAAATTTCAAAAAATTCGCCGTACAGACAATACAGCGTTGTGAATTTGATTCTATACGTAATAGTAACGCTTAGACGTCGGCAAGGTCGGAACGTGCAAATGGTTTAGAGTTACGCAGATTGGGTAACCGAGACTGATAATCGAGAAAGACACGAACTGATCGTACCCTTATTATGTATTAGCGACGAGTATAAGGTGTACGGTTCGCAATATCGCGCAGATGATCTGCGAGATCATCGTGGGCTAATGGTATTGTGTTACTGGCAGAACGAGTAACGCGAGTTAATCTTCGATCAGCCGGGCTGCGACTTGACTGTCGGCGGAGAGATACCTTGTTTGAAACGCATTTCCCCCGACGTCGAGGCGTCGTTGTGACCTAAGGGTTCGAAATTGGAGAGGCGAGGCTTGGTCCAGTCGGAATCTGCATTTAAAATTGATACCACAATTTGCCTTTCCTAATCTTTTGGGGGGGGCATTGGTAATCTAAATCCAGAATTTATCGGGGTATTTGTTTTTGTCAAATAACTCGCCCATTTTCAATTCTGCACTAAAAATGGTCGTAACTAAGTCTGCAGGAAATTTAATTCTCTATATCTTTGATTGTTGTCATTTTTTGTTAATGACCGATATTTTCCGACTTAAACCATAAATTCAAGACGGCGGCCGAAGCTATCGCAGAATCTGGCTGAAATTTTGGACTTAGACTAGCAATGACCCCCCCTAAAATATTGGAAAAGGAAAATTGTGGTAGCGAAATATTGCACTTTCAGATTTTCTTTTTGTACGTAATAATTAGGCTATCTCGCATTCCAGTACTGCAACCCCGGGTACCAAGACGGTGGTTATTTCACGAGCCAGCACGAGGTCGCGAAGTGATCTCACAATCAGTTAGGTACCGCAGGTAAATGTCAAGTGGGAAAAAGCCGACCTGCGGCAAGCGGGCAGCCGCTACATGTTTAGTAACGAAGTTATGGGTACGTGGGCACATCGATGGATGGATGGATGGACGGACCGACGGACGGACGGCGTCGCGGCGGTGCTGATCGGCCGTTTTTTACGCCTCAGGCCCGAGGGTAGCCTGCAGAGACGAGGTTCGCGCGAAGATGAGACCGTGGTAAGTTTACGCGAGTGGGGAATAAAAACGGCCAAGGACGACCTTGACATATAAAAGTAAAAGATTCTAGCCGGCAGCGCCAAGAAGCTGCTCGCGCGAGGCGTCGCGATGCAAACGAGCCGAATTTGAATTCATACTTTCATTTACAACACCCGACGAACACGCTATCGCGATGCGTGGGTCAAATTGCCAGTAAAACCCTTCTCCCAAGGTGGGGCAAACTCCGCGGTCAGAGAGCTCGTCTTATTATTCCTAATTCACACCTAACCCGCAATTAGCACAATGCAATGTGCAAAAATTGCGTCACTTCAAATCACCCTAAAACATCCCCTCCCTCGCTTTCTTTCACGCCAGTGAAATTGGCCAAGGACAAGACGACGGTGCCTTCGGGTGGCGGCATGCAGAGAATGTCGAAGGTTGAGTAATGCTTCAGGATTGCACGAGGATTGTTTTTCAGCAAACTTTTTCCTCGCATTCTTCAACCGGTGTTCGATATTCTGCGCAAAAGGTTTGGAAAGGATATAATGGTTACGCATTGTATCGCCCGATCCGGAAAGTCCTTGGCCCATCATACCGCACCGGTCTTTTTTATCCAAGAGGATTCTGACTTTCGCTCAACATATTTTTGTTTCACGCTATCATTTTCAGGGATTGTTTTTAAGAATAAGTATCTTTCGTCGCGATTGGCTCGCAGGTAGGAAGAAGGTTTACGGTGTGTGTGAAACTCAGGGTAACGATTATACTCACCCGAGTATCGGAGAACCAATAATTCTATGCCGTGAATCAGTCGTGCGCGTGTATTATCTTACAGCGAAGAAACAATTGGCGATCGAACACATGATTATCTGATCTTCGCGAGACTCGGCGTCTGTAAGTCTGGACCCTGCCAGATGAAAACAACACTTCAACTTGCTTGCAGTCGCAATTACTTATACTGGACTACAAAATGACCCGAACAATTACGCGTAACTCTTAGCTTGGGCAACAAGGTCTGACCGTCGTACCCCAGGATATCTGCATCTGTAATTTTTCGATAAACAAATCTTAATGCGCAGCGAATAATTATGCTGTTGACTTAAACTGCAGGCGTTATGCAGACTTGGATAATCGTTATACAAAGCCCGAGCATCTGGTCATGTTGAGATCTGGATATCAGTTTCGTGTTCGTCGGGTATTTCACCTAGCATTTTCTGGCTTGTTGAAGGGGCGAGCGAAAGCCAAGTAAAGCGTGTCGATTCTTTGATATAGGAGGCAAGCCTCTTGTAGCAAAATACGTGTGTATCGGTTTAGCTTATTTCAATAAACGGCTTGTGAGTTGCTAAGCCTATGGAAGACGATCAAGCCTCCTGTTCAGCTCTTTGGAAGTTACGCTTCAAACTCACATCTCGTAGGACTGGATTTCCGACATGTGCGTCCTTGTCAGGATTTACAACGCAGACGGCTCCAAACAGCATGTAGTGAACAAGATTTATCTAACGAGTGTGATCGTTGGTTCGAAGCCGGCGAATTGGGACTCTACTCAAGACGAAGATAGCTGTATCCGATTGCTATGGGCTGAAATACTTACCAAGGGTTTCGCGATAATGGTGTAGCACTGTGAGCACTTGGGTCTGAAATTGCAACACTCCGGAATTCGACAGGGTTTGTCCAGTGATATTTGAATCGAATTTGCAGGCGGGGGCAAATGTCATGCATTCTACCGAATGAAAGAATGGACAAAAAAAATAAGAAATGTCAACCGCGCAACAGAATTTTTCGCGCAGGCTATGGCAAAAAGGTCTTCAATCTTTGCATAACTCATGATGTGAAAATGATCCAATAGGGTCGATGTTGGGATTCGTACTCTCGAAGCCTCCGTAGACTCAAGTCGTCAAAGTGTAAGAACTTCGACGATTGTTCACTCAGTAATTTGACAATGGCAATTAACTATCGATGTCTATAAGCGACAGCAGTTTTCAACCTAAAATATATCATCACGGTTTAATGTTTGTGGTTGAGTGTAGTTGCGTGGCTAGTTGAAAATAAGAATATAATTTGAAAAACGACTCAGAACGACATTCTCAAGCAAATTCTGTTCATTAAATTCCTTGAGAAGCGATTACGTCGAAAATAATTTAACGTTAAATCAGTCGGCATGCTATTATATCGGCCTCGTGTGACACTTCGTGATTCTAAAATAGCAGTCTGGCGTACACGTCGAAAGAAACTTTGATGTTTGAAGTTTATCACAACTCGTTTGGCCATTACAGTGTGAATACCAACACGAAGTAACCGCTGTATCGGTATTCGAATATTTCGAATACTACTCTGGGGTCTGAATTTTTGCATAAATTCTGTTTATTACTCGTCGACTAGCTATATAAAAACGACGAACTTTTCGAAAACTTGTACCTCGATTATCTAAGAAAATACAAATGCAGCCAGAATTATACTAACTTGGCAGATCTTGCAAGATTGTTTGTGTGTGATACCGTCAAGGTATCCCAAATATTCATATTTATAGGCAATCGGCGAGTGGAGACGAAGATCTTAGATTTGTACGAGCAAATCTAGTCGCTGGTTAGAATTTTTGGAACTGACATTACTGTTAAGCTTGTGGGCAGGTTTTCGTTTTTTATTTTTCCAAGAGAATGTCTGACATTTGCCCCTCCATCACCGAGTATACGAGAGGATGACTATAAAAGTCCTGTCGAAATCCGTATCGAAATACAGAGCATTATACAGCCGAACTGTCAACATGAATTCCGCTGTAAGTTCACTTTCGGTATTCGGCTTCGTCATAACTACGCCAAGTCCCGGCTTGGCACGTGACTGCAATTTCTAACGC